>NW_026047517.1:0-161285 GCF_023864345.2 Schistocerca serialis cubense | reverse complement strand
AGCTGCAGCGGCTGGCGAGTCGGCTACGGTCTGCGCCCAGCGCGCCCGCCGCCCCCCTATATAGACTCTGGCCCGCCCTCCCCCCACCACGCGCAACCGAGGGCATATAAGCGCAGCACGGAGGCGCGCGGGCCCGTTGTCAAGGCAGCACCGGACGCCGCGCCGCACCTAACCTCCACGCACGCCGCTCCGCTACCGCTACCGCTACCGCCATGGCCCGCACAAAGCAAACGGCCCGCAAGTCCACCGGCGGAAAGGCGCCGCGCAAACAGCTCGCCACCAAGGCGGCGAGGAAGAGCGCGCCCGCCACCGGAGGCGTCAAGAAGCCCCACCGCTACAGGCCGGGCACCGTCGCCCTGCGAGAAATCAGGCGCTACCAGAAGAGCACAGAGCTGCTCATCCGCAAGCTGCCATTCCAGCGCCTAGTGCGCGAGATCGCCCAGGACTTCAAGACCGACCTGCGCTTCCAGAGCTCCGCAGTCATGGCCCTGCAGGAGGCCAGCGAGGCCTACCTCGTCGGCCTCTTCGAAGACACCAACCTGTGCGCAATCCACGCCAAGCGCGTCACCATCATGCCCAAGGACATCCAGCTCGCGCGCCGCATCCGCGGCGAGCGCGCCTAAACCGCGCCGCGGCACCGCACCGCACAAACAAAAACGGCCCTTTTCAGGGCCACTAACATCTCTCCGTCGCGAGCAAACTTTGTCGGTCGCCTGCCTCTCGCCCCACAACCACACAAAAAAAAACAAAAAAAAAACCACCACTTCCCGTCCGTCCGCCACACCCGCTCACTCTGCCTGCCTGCCTGCTAGCAGCGCGCAACAATCGCACATCATCCCTCCCCGGCCGCTCAAAGCGCACAATACCCAACGGCCGACGTCACACCGCACGGGTGGCTGGCCGGCCGCCGCTTTCGTTTCGAAAACAAAACCCGCACCAACGGCCAGGCAGGCGCGCTCTACACGCCACCGAAATCCCCGCCGACTCCTTCCACATCTCAACGTGCCCCCCCCCCCCCCGTTGCAAAACATAACACACACAAAGAAACAAACAAAGACCGGACACGACGAGACAAGACATCCGAGAAGAACTGAACGCAGGCAAGCCCAACCAACGTATTCAAAAACAACGTGACAGAAAAACCAACCGTCGGCCGCCGCCAAAAGCACGGCGACACTCCTCAACAACAACAACAACAACACCACCACCACCGCTACCGCCGCCCACACCCGCCACCGACCCCCGCAATCCAACCACCACGGCACGCAAACAGCATCCCCACGGGCATACAGACAGACACCCACACCAAACGCAACACGACAATCAAAACCTTCCCCGACGTGCTTTGATGGCCCTGAGAAGGGCCGTTTTGGGCCGCGCGTCTCTTGCGCGCCACTAGACGACGACGGGGGGTGGGGACGACGGAGCCAAGCGCCAAACCCTTCCTTTCCCATCTCTTTCTCCTCTACTCTACTTCTTCTTCTTGGGCGAAGCCTTCGCCTTAGACGGCGTCGTCGCCTTCTTCGGGCGCGGCGCCTTCGGCTTCTTCGTCGGAACCTTGGCGGCCTTCTTCGCCTTCGACGGCGACTTGGCCTTGGCCGGCTTGGCCGCAGCCGCCTTCTTCGCACCCGCGGGAGCGGCCGACGCCGCAGACGCCTTCTTGGCGGCGCCCGCCTTCCGACCGGTCGCCGCCTTCACGCCACCAGCCTTCTTTGCGCCGGCCGCACGGCCGCCCTTCTTCTCCTTGCTGGCCGGAGCGGCGCGCTTCTTCTTGGCACCGCCAGCACGAGCCTTGCCGCCCTCGGCCGCCCCCCCGCCGCCGGCGCCGGCAAGCTTGAACGAGCCGGACGCGCCCTTCCCCTTCGTCTGCACCAGCTCGCCCGCCACGACGGCCGACTTGAGGTACTTCTTGATAAACGGCGCCAGCTTCTCCGCGTCCAGCTTGTAGTGCGCGGCAATGTACTTCTTGATCGCCTGCAGCGACGACCCGCCGCGCTCCTTCAGACTCTTGATGGCGGCCGTCACCATCTCAGAGGTGCGCGGGTGCGCAGGCTTGGCGCGCGGCTTCTTCGCAGACTTGGCCTTCTTCGTAGTGCCGGTGGCGGCGGGTGCCGCAGCAGTCTCGTTCGTAGCCGCCTGATCTGCCATTTCGACGACGCGCGTAACACACAGCGAGAGCGAGAGCGAGCGGGACGGCAGGCACGCAGGCACAGCACAGCAGAGCAGAGAATGAGATGCTCAGGTTGTTATAGTGTACCGAAGTTCCACTGGGCTGTGCCCGTCTGACTTCAAGTTATGCGCTTGGGGATTTATGAAAGTGAGGTATTGTGCTATGTGGGTGTTTTTATGTAAATGTTTGTTCTGTGTGTGGGTAAGTGTTCTCTAAATGTCTCTAAATTGACGGGTGAGTGTTAGTTTTGGGCGCTTATGTTGAAAATCGGGGTGTTCGCGACCTAAATTTTGTATGAGGTTGTGGGGCGATGTTTGTGCTTTCTCATATAGTTTGGTGGACTTCTCCTTTATGAGGGAGTATATGGTTGGGTGGCCTAAAAATTCTCTAATTTGTGTGTTTCGGACGTATCTGTCAGCGCCTGTGATGACTCGGAAGGTTTTGTTCTGGAGTCGCTGTAATCGTGCCAGCGTGGTGTCTGACGCCATCGACCATACTTCCGATCCATACAAGATGGCCGGTAGCATGAGCTGGCGCCAGAGAAGCATTTTGCAGCTTAGGGTGAGGCCGTCACCCTTTAGGAGGGGGTATAGCTGCGACAGGAGGGCGCAGCCTTTGTTGGCAGTTTTGTGGACGTGTTGTTGCCACGTAAGACGCCTGTCTATTTCGAGCCCTAAGTATGTAATACGGTTACGCCAGGCTAGGTCCCGACCACCAATGGTGAGTTGTTGGTCTGGGAGTTTCAGCCTGGTCGTAAAGTATATTGCTTGGGATTTCTCGGGGTTAACCTTGATTTTCCAAATGTTGCACCACTGAGTGATGACGTCGAGGTGTTCTTGTAGCTTGCGTCGTATGAATGCAAGGTTACGACAGCTCCTGAAGATTGCTGTATCGTCGGCGTAGAGAGCAATCCCTCCGCCGACCTGCTTGGGTATGTCGTTAGTGTAGACTGAGTATAGAACGGGACCCAAGACCGAACCCTGCGGTACTCCGGCCGCAATCGGTCGTGTCTGGCTCGATCTCGATCCACTTCTTACGAAGAATTGACGCTCCGCAAGAAATGAATCAATGATCTGTATTAGATGTCCTGGGCACCCTATTTGGTCTAGTTTATATATTAGGCCATCGTGCCAGACGCGGTCAAATGCCTTCTCTATATCCAGGAACACTGCTCCTGTAGATTCTCTCTTTGCCCTGGCCAGGCAAATGTGCTCTACCAAGCGCAGGCATTGTTGGGTTGTGGAGTGTTCAGAGCGGAATCCAAACTGCTCGGGCATCAGGATGTTGTGTGCAGTAAGGAAGTGTTGAAGGGGTGAGAGGATGAGCAGCTCGAGTATTTTACTCATGCCATTTAGTAGGGAGATAGGTCTATAGCTTTCTGGAAGGAGCAGGTTTTTATTAGGTTTGGGGAGGGTGATTACTTTCGCAGTTTTCCACACTGAGGGGAAGTAGGTGAGCTTTAGGCAAGCGTTGAAGACGCTTGCCAGAAATGTTATGGCAGGAGGTGGAAGGTGCTTTAGGAGTGGGCTGCGGATGCGGTCAGGGCCAGGAGCTTTGTGGTTTCCCTGACGCTTGATAAGTGCGCATATTGTCGGCTCGTTTACGGGCACGAATTCTGTATTTGGGCGCGTATTTCTAATCTGAGTCACTCGTCCGACGACTAATCTTTCCTGCCTTTCACTCTCGTCATCGTCGATGACGTGAGTTCGGAATTGTGACTCTAGTGATTGTGCCATTATTTCCGCCTTATCGTGATCTTCGTACACTAGACCGTTCACGCCGTGGAGTGGCCTGTTCTCTCTGGTGGGGGTTTTCCGCTGCCGGGCTATTCGCCAGATCTTGCGTTTGCTGCTCTCTGTTTCGGCGGTTTGTAATATCTCCTCCCAGCAGCGGCTCCTGTGCTCCTGCAGTCGGAGTTTCACATGATCCTCCAGTCGCCGCAGCCGGCGGCGGTCAGCTGGGTCGCGGTGACGCTGCCACAGCTTACGCAACCTGCGTTTGGCGACTATGAGGTCCCAGATGTCAGGGGGCAGGTCCCTGGCGCCAGGCTCTGTGGTGAGCCTGACGCTTGTAGCGCGAGCACAGGCGTGGAGGGCGTCTGTGAAGTTGGTGATTGCTTCGTCTATCTCTTCTTTTGTTTCCATCTGTGGGATTTCCTCCACGTGCTCACCCACCAGGTATTTGTATCGGTCCCAATTTGTTATTACTTCTGTTTTTGCCATCCTCCCGGCTTCGTCTTCGACACTGGCTATGTCCAGAACGACCGGGTTGTGGTCAGAGTTCAGCTCGTAGTGCACAGTGACTGTCGCGTCGAGAGCAAAGTTTTTAACGACAAAAATATCCAGGATATCCGGGTTTTTTGTCGGGTCCGCAGGGATATGCGTAGGCTCGTCGGGTGCGATGACGCTGAGGGCGGCACGCCTCTCGACGAGTCCATGCAATCTCACACCACTTCTGTTCTCGGCGCGGCAGCCAAAGGCCGCATGTTTCGAGTTTAGGTCCCCTCCCATAATCACACGAGCGCCAGTACCCAGCAGAGCCTGAAGGTCCTGTGTCAGTATGGTGGTGCCCGGGGGGTGATAGGTGGAGATGATGGTGTATGGTATGTTTTGAATTTTTATTTCTATACCGGCTGCCTCGATGCTGGGTGTCTGCGGTAGGTCCACTGTGCGGAAACACCTTCTGCCTTTTACAAGGACCGCTACTCCGCCGCGCTCGCGGCCTACGCGGTCTACTCTATGGATGGAGTAATTTCTCACAGAAAAGCGGTCCTTGGGCTTAAGGTGGGTTTCCGTCAGGCACACAACGTCGATCGCATACCGGTCTAGAAACTCCTCTAGGATATGTTTTTGTGTTTTTACGCCATTGGCGTTAAAATTTAAAATGGTGAACTTCCTGGATCTAGGGGGATCCATTAAAAGCGTCGAATAATGAAATTGCTCCCTCTGCGAGGGCCATGAATTTACTTAGGCCATCAGGCGCCGCCCGCACGCGCGCCATGGTGTCCCTAATTGTAAACATGATGTTTGTCAGGCTGAAGCCCGCAAACAGTTGGCGCAGCTCGTCAAAGACGCCGAGCGGCGTCCCTGGCTGCTGGCCAGCAGCCGACTGAGGCGGCGCGGCAGCTGCGGGCGCCTCAGTGCGCTGTTGACGTGGAGGGGGAGGCCAGGCGGCAGCTGCCGTCGGGGCGCGTGGTGGGGGAAGCGAGGGAAAGGCATCTCGCCCCGGCACAGTCGCTCTGCGGCTGCTGGCGGAGGCAGAGCTAGCTGCCTGCGCGTTGGCCGCAGATGTTAGCGGCGGCGTCGTGGAGGCGGAAGCGCCTCGAGACAGGGCAGCACCGTTTACCGACCGAGGGGGGCGGGTGGACATCAACTGTATTCGTGTGGGGCATCGGCTGTAGTTCGCCGGGTGATCGCCCCCACATAGGGCGCATTTTGCCGGGGTTGCACGGCTCTTCTTACATGTGTTTGTCAAGTGTGGGCCGGCACACTTGACACACTTTGGAGGATGGTGACACTGCTCTGCAGAGTGGAACAACTGCTGGCATTGGTGGCACTGGACAGGACCTTCAGGTTGGCGATACCTCTCTACCGTAACCTTGCAGTTCATGAACAGCTCGATTTTTAGGAGTTCTCTATTTCTCTCGTCTGGGTGTAATATTACTTTGAAGGAAGCTCTCTTCCTGCGCCCCTCTCCCGGGTTGCTCGGGTCAGATGCCTTGGTCTCCTGTTTGACCTCGATAACCCTGAAGTGACGCGCAAGGAGAAGCTCCTTTATCTCCGCGGGATCAGTGTCACTGGGGAGACCTTTGATCACCGCCTTGTACGCGTTTTTC
Source organism: Schistocerca serialis cubense (assembly GCF_023864345.2). NCBI lineage: Eukaryota > Metazoa > Arthropoda > Insecta > Orthoptera > Acrididae > Schistocerca > Schistocerca serialis. The sequence continues at coordinate 155,280 of NW_026047517.1, read as the reverse complement.
TCAGTGACCGGGTAGGTGTGATACGGTATTTTTTTCTGAGTGAAATACGCTGTGAGAAATCTGTAGTCGGGTAGGGTAGACGGTTGAAATTTTACGGAGGACCCCCTGCATGAGGTATTTAGTCCTCCTTTTAGTTGAGGGGCGACCTCCTTTATGATTTTCATCGTACCGTTTACGATTGTGGCAAGAATTGGGGGCACCTTTTCCCGTTTCGGTCTCGATTGCGTTTGCGCGCCCGAGGTCGAGGGACGGGTAGGCATTGTTTCGGTCATTTCCGCTCCGTCGGTGTCAATCGGAGCGAAACTATTTGATGTTGGTATATTTGCGATAACAGCTTCACCCCCTACTTCCATGTCATCACTCCCAGGTTGCTCTGTTTCCTCAGCGAGCCGGCTTGGGGCCGGACGCTTAGGCGCTGGCATTACGTCCGAGTCTTGTACGCGTGTTTTTGCTTTGCTAATGGCTGAAGTTGGTTGGCCGCGGGTACCCAGTGACTGGGTGCCGCAGCGGACTGGGGCTTTGGGCTTACCCAAGATGACTGTGTCAGCGGAACTTGAAGTCTGACATTTACTGCCCAGGGGCACTGGTTGTTCGTTCGTTGGCACCGTTAGGTATCCCCGAACAGCGCCAGCCCTACCATTGACTGCACGCGGGTTACCGGGTAGTACCACGGACCCTGGCGCAGGAATTTCCCTACTCTTGGAGGAGCAGGGAGGATGCCCTGCGGCAGTATCTGGATGATTCACGTCTGAGGCAGATCAGACGACCGGTGAACTAGAAAGCCACGGCCCTCGCCGCCACCGCGCTGCCAGTAGACCGGCAGCCGCTGCACGACAAAGGGACCACGTAAGCGTCCTACCACGACAAATTTGCGGCGCAATCGCTAAGCGTGCGCACCCACACACGACAATTTTTGCTTGCGTTGTGCACGCACAACGCACACGACAAATTTTGCTGTGCTACGGCTAGCGTAGCGCTCCCAAGGGATCTCCCAGCAGCGCGCGGCAGTATAGCGTCCGCTCACGGCCGATCCACCCCCTCGAATGAGCGGCAGAGAATCACAAGGGCCCAGCCAGTGTCGCGGGCGGGCGCGGACGGCCGAGAGAGCGGCCGCCACTCTGCGCGCCGCCGCGCCGCGCCTCCCGCGCTTGCTACCGCCCAACGTCCGACAGCCTGTGCGGAGCAGCCCCAAACCTGCGCCACAACCGCCCGCGCCTTTCAAACCACCGAGGATGGGGCTACACACAGCCACACCACAGTCGCCAACCAGTCGCCACGGCAGCGCCGCAAACCACGGCCAAACTGCAGCTACCGCGCGCTACAGCCTGGGTCGGCCCGCCGAGAATCGCCGCCCCCGCCCAAATGCCGCCCCCACAGCCCCAGCCGACGACCCGCCACAATGGCCAAACCTTCGGCAAAACTCCCACACCGTCGCCGCGGCAGCCCGGCCAGCGCGGCCGGCGCCACAGCCACACAAGCCGAGGCGTGCGGCGATGACGGCCGTGCAAACGCGCCTCCGCCGCCCCATCGCCTTCCGTCGCCCTCCCGCCGTTTCCCGATCGGCCCGCAGCCGTCGGGCCACATCGCGCGCCGTCCTCCTCCTCTCGCCCGCCAACATTCACAGCCGTTTCTCAACAATTGCCCGCCGCAAACGGACGCCGCCTGCGCAACAGGCGCCGCCGCCCCTCGCCGCTTCCGACCCAACCCCTCGACCGAGGCAAACCGCAATCCGAATCTACAGACCAACCCAATCTGCCGTCAGCACACACGACAGCCGACCTTACACGTTACGCGTTACACATTACGTTTACACGTCTAGGTTAGGTTAGGTTAGGTTAGGTTAGGTTAGGTGGACGTGGGTTAGGTTAAGGGGACTTGGGTTAGGTTAAGCGTCAAACTTAGGTTAAGCATTCAAACACGTCAGGCGTCAGAGGTTAGGTTCGGTTAGGTTAGGTTACACGTTAGGTTAAGGGGTCAGTGCTAGGTTAAGAAGCGTCAAACGTAGGTTAAAAAGCGTTCAAAAAACGTGAGGCGTGAGCCGGACAGCTTTCCTTACGTAGACGTTAGGGGCTCAGGCTGAGCTCACCTCACCACAGGTTAGGTTAGGTTAGGTTCGGTTCGCTCAGCGTAAAGCGCCGAGGTCAGGCTACGTTCGTTCACCTTCGGGCGCCACACTTTCGGTTGAAAGGTCGCGACGGGACGACGTCGGCAGGCACGCCGCAAACAAACAAACAAACAAACAAACAAAACGTACAGACGACGTCGACAACCGCCGACAGACGGGGAGCAGCACGACCACGACCAGATACCGAGCGCGAACGAGACACACGCGAACCACCCCCACCGGCCAAAGGGCACCACACAACAACCCAGAGCACCACGTGTCGACACCAGGGCAACCGCCCGCAACTGCGCTTTCCGCGCCGGCCCGGATGCACGTCGTGCTACAACAACACCACTACCGTACACAGCCGCTGTTCACAACATCACTATCATGCGCGCCCGCGGCTCGCCGCCGTCGCGGTCGCACCCCCAACGCCAGCACTTTTGCACCACCATTCACACGCACCGCAACACAGCTCGCCGACACAGCCGAACAAAACAACCACCACACAACAACACAACGCCGCCGCCGCCGCCTCTACTTGTGCCGGCGACCCACCCCGCCGATGGCGCACCTTTCGCCAGCCGGCAATCGACACGCACCCACCCACCCCCCCCCCCGGGGCCCAGTGCAAAAAAAAAACACACAAAAGAAAAAAAAAACAAAAAAAAAACACACACACACAAAAACGACACGGGAGGCGCACACCGCCACTTCGCGCGCACGCCACCAACCAGTCGTCGTCTCAAAATAACAAACAAACACCAAAAAACAAACAAAATAAACTAACAACTAGGGCAACACAAAACAAAACAAAAAAACAAAAAACGCCTCGCACGAACCGCCCACAAAAAGGACACGCACACGCACAGCCTCTGCTGACGGCCACGACGCAGCGGCACGCTGCTCCTGTCCCGCGCCCCGCGCCCCACTCGATTCACAACACTCACGCGACACCGTCAACGACGGGCTCGCTTCCCGCAACCTACCACCTTTCCGCCACGACGCACAGCCCCAGCCCCACCCGACGACGCCCGTGGCAACGACTGCACTTTCAACACCGCCTCCCCCTTCCCCCCCAACACACACACAGCCAGCCAAAAACGCACTCGCGACCCACACATGCACGTGCATCGGCACACGCCAACCAGTCAACGTCGACAACCACACGCAAGGCTCGAAACGAAACCGGCGTCCTTCCACGTTGCCATCAAGCTACACGACACAAGACACAAGGAACCAACACAACAGCCGGCCCCACTAATTCCCACTCTCACGCCGCAAAAAGCACACCGAAACCGCCAAACGCACGCACATTCCCCTTCGCACTGACACCGACCGGCTCGCTACCACACCTCCCGGCAGCCGTTTCACAAACATGACACGGCGTGACGCGACATCACGGGCCTACGCACACCGGACCCACTCACACTCTCTCCTTTCCTTCTGTTTTTCCCGACGCCTTCGGCCGGGCACACGCGGCACAACGCCGCCAATTCACCACACCGCCCACACAGTCGACAAGCGCCCGCCCTGTACGGCACACGCAACGACGCAGCGCAGCAAAGGGCGCCCGCAACACATACCTCTCCTCTCTCTCTCTCTCTCTCTCTCTCTCTCTCTCTCTCCGCCGCCCGACGCGCCAACCGCCACACCACACCGCCAGCCACTCGCAAATTGTGCACTGCCACCAGCCACACGTCCAACACGCCGCGCCGCCTCCGGCCACCCGCCAGGGGGCGCTCACGTCCGCGACAACAGCGCGGCCCGCCGGGCCGGGCCGAACCGAACCGAGCCGCCGCTGCTCTGCACTCGGCACGGCCACACCCTGCTGCAGACCGGGCTCGTCTCCCTGTACGCGTCTGCCTGCGCATCAACACAACGGGGCAAGTGAGCAAACCCCGTCACAACACGCCACATCGCGCAATGGCCGTGCCGACCTTTTTCTCTCTACCGCCATCCCTTCTTCTCGCGTTTTACTCGTTGTTGCTGCAGCGGCGCACACCTACACATCCACAGCCCCAGCCGGCCTCACCTCAGGGCCCGCCGCCAGCGTCTCCTCCTCGGGCACAGGTGCGGTGCTGTGGCCGCCCATCCAACCGCATTGCTGGCCGTCCAGTCCAGCCGCCAGGCGTTCCCACTGCCGCGCACCGACCCTGCTGCAGAAAACGAAGCATAGCCAGACCGACCGATACACAAAGCAAGCCGTCGCCTCGCCTCTTGTCCTTCCTTCCGCCCCCGCCCTTCTCACACCACCGCCTCTCCACTTTCGCCCCCCCCTCCTTTTTTTTTTCTTATTTGTTTCTTTCTTTCTTTCTTTTCTTTCTTTCTTTCTTTCTTAGGGCCGTCTCTCCTTCCCGCCATGGCGGTTACGGCACCGCCTGCAGCAGCGGATTTTTGCGCCCACACGCCTACTCCTACCACCATTAACCTTGCCCTGCCCTGCCCATCAACGTCGCAGTCGAACCGACGCTTGCCAACACACTGCCCACGTTCCTTTCTCTTTTCGGCCTACGCCCATTACGCGCCGCCGCCACAGCCTATTACTCTCCCTTCCCTTCCCACAACACACCGACGTCATCACACGCACCCAAAACAGGGGCCACGACCGTGTTCCTCGCCCACTCCCATCCCGCACGGTACGCACATTCCCAACTACTACCGCGCACCCTCCCTTCCAATCTGTGTGTCTGTGTCCTGTCCGCGCGTGACGCCTCTCAACATCCGCCGTCCCCCGTCCCCCGTCCCGTTTTCGCCCCCATGCCGTCGTCGCGCCGCCTCCTCCTCCCCGTCCACCGCCGCCCCTGTCCGCCCCGCACCACACCATACACCGCTGCTTGTCCCGGCCGTTGCCACCAAAGGCGCCAACCGCAAACGCGCCACGCCGCAGCCCCCGTGCGTCTCGCTCGCTTGCATCTCCGTGCCGACGCTGCCTCTCTTCCCGCACGCACTCGACCTCGACAACACAGTCTTTGGCTCCGCCACTGCGTGTTCCGGTGGTGCGCACGCTGCAACACGTATGTATTCATTACCAGAGCGATGGCGAGGCATGACAGCATCTCTGTCTGACCAGAGAGTTATTTATCGTTGCTAGTCGGCGCTTGGACCGAGCCAGACGACAGTAGTGGCACGCAGCGAGTCGCCAGGAACAGTTGTTATATATATTGTAGCGCGAGTCGGCAGAGGTAGTAGTCAGTCGACAGTAGTAGCGGGTGGACGGTTGTACTGAGCGGGCGTCGGCGGCGTGCTCTGCTCGTCTCGCGACTCTGGTCACGGTTCGGGACGATGTACAGTATATTGTGTTATAATAACAAGGTAGTGTGAAGCTGCATTGCGCAAATCTGATAACGTATGTTAATTGTACTTATTTTGTTCAACAACAAATGCCCCAATATTACGTTTTTTCTCAAGTAACTTTTTTTTTTTTTTTTTTTTTTTTTTAAAGAAAAACATTCACTTTTTAAAGACTACTTCCTATGGCATTTCCCTCCAAGGAGTGCAATTAATTACCAGCCAGCACTCATTCATTGCACACAGCTGTGTAAGGGGTATCTACAATTGAGGAGCAGATATAAATGCACTTTTTTGTGTGTGTGTCTTTTTTCATTGGGGTAACGATCTTTGGCTCTTTTTATTCTGAATACAGGGCCAAAGGTCAACGCTGCTGCCCTCATACAATGTATCAGGTTTCATTATGTCTGTTGCACTGTTACTTATCGTTGGGTTTGTTTTGTAGGGACGTTAACATTCTGGCACATTTTTATTATCATCGGACTCTCTGCTATTTGTGCGGGGAGGTTATACCTGGGTCCATTTCCATTTACATTTTAATCTTGATAGACTTTTTGTTTTCTTTTTTTTGTTTCTTGTTGTTTTCCCTTCTTTTTTTGTTGTTTTGTTTTGTTTTGTTTTTCCCGCTCTCACCACCGCCGCCGCATCACGCCATGGCCTCCCCCTTACGTTTTTGGTTTCTTTTTCTGTTCTTCAACTGCTTCAACATCACCGCGCCCCATTTCCACACCACAGCCATCAGCCTCCAAGACGGGCAGGCGCAGTGTGCCATTTCCGGCGCACAAGCACACCCGTACGGTACTCTCCTCGCCCCCACGCCACCAACAACACAGCGACCACGCGGCTTTCAGGCATGGCACGGCACCGGCGAAATGCGCCGCCCCCGCCCCCGCCCCTCCGCGCATCCGTCCGTCTCGCCACGTTCACTGACAGCCGCGTCTGCGGCTACACCACGACAACCACAACACAACAACGCTCCCCTCCCTGGCACCTCATTGTTTTTCTCCTCCTCTTTTGCACAAACCACAACGCCGAGCACAGGCGCAAGCCACCCACACCGCGCCCCTCCCCGTCCCGTCTTTTGGCCGCCGCTCCTCGTTCGCCCCCTCCCATCTCCCGAATGCCATGCCAGCAGCGTTACGCATGCCCCTCCCCTGTCCACACAACACTACCGCCAAACGAACAGCCTTCCGGGCCACATGCAGGGCACGCCCACCTCCAAACACTGCCAATTCACGGACGCAATTCGCTAAACACACACACACACACACACACACACACACACACACACTTTCTCGACACCTTTCTGTAGGGAGGGTGCGTCATCTCGACCGTGACAGAGTGACGGCAACTATCGACGATCCATTTCCCCCCCACTGGTAAAACATGTCCACTAAACACCTACATACATCATTCAAGTACACAGACAATAGCATACACACAATGGGAGGGCACACGAACATGGACGGCACGGCACTGTCATACACTCTTCCTCAGAACCATATCAACAAACGTTACGTACATCCGGGAAAGCGAAAGCAAAAAGCAAAGGCAAAAGCCCAATGCAGCCGTCAAAGGTAACGTTCACCACGGCAGACACTTGCAGCCGCGCCGCCGTTAAACGCATTTCAGTGCGGCTCCAATACGCCTCCGACACGGGACCGTTCCGTTGCTCTACGAATGCGTTCCTCCCTTTTTCCCTTCCTCTCTCTTTTGCCCCCCCTCTGTCCGTTCCTCCTGCACTCTTGCCTCATTCCTCACGTTCTGCCCAGACATTCGACCGATCAAAGTCAACCTTTCGTTACCGTTCTCGGCGCGACGGTGTACAACAGTATGACGGGTGTGCCCAAGACTTCGGTTCAGTTGCGTGACGCCGGTCTATCGCGCCGATCGACAGTTACTCAGGGGGCGACGGATCGGACCACGTCACCGACACACAAAACTATGTCAAACAAACAAATACATACCGGATGGACACAGACAAACACGTGTACAGACATTCGCCAAAAACGACCGCCGCCGCCGCCGCCGTCTAGCGTCGCGCTTACTGTACTGCACTGGACACGCGTGCATCTCGAATGACGACATCGGTGTGCGTGCGTCGTACGCAATCAGTCAGACACGGCTATCAAAAATCAGAGTCGAATGGTACATCGTCGTGCGTGTCGCCGTACACGTACAGTACAATACAACAACAATGCGTCTTAATGGCACGTTCATTTCAACGTCACTCCACACACCTCCACGCTGCAGTTACGTCGCACCATTGTCAACTCGGCGTACAGCAAAGGGAATAGTGGGCGGCAAAACATTTCACATCTCACCCTCGCCATGTGTCATGTGCAAACCAAACCCGCAGACGGCCGTCGTTACGGTGACACAACGCCAACGAGGCGTGCCACCATTCCACGCCACGGCGACCAACCTCGTGGCCGTACCCCGCAACAACGCTTTGACGCGGACCCCCCCACCCACAATCAAAATGCACACATCACAGCCGTCCACAAAACAACAACAACAATTCCGCCCTTCCCGCAAAGGCACGTTGGTGGCCCTGAAAAGGGCCGTTTTGCCGCTCTCGCAACGGAGGAGCCTTCTCCATCCTTCCTTCCATTCCAGAGCCACCTCCTTACTTGGAGCTCGTGTACTTGGTCACCGCCTTCGTGCCCTCGCTCACGGCGTGCTTGGCCAGCTCGCCAGGCAGCAACAGCCGCACAGCGGTCTGGATCTCGCGGGACGTGATGGTCGAGCGCTTGTTGTAGTGCGCCAGGCGAGAAGCCTCGGCCGCAATGCGCTCGAAAATGTCGTTCACGAAGCTGTTCATGATGCTCATCGCCTTCGACGAGATGCCCGTGTCAGGGTGCACCTGCTTCAGCACCTTGTAGATGTAGATGGCATAGCTCTCCTTCCTCTTGCGCTTCTTCTTCTTGTCGCCCTTCGAAATGTTCTTCTGCGCCTTGCCAGCCTTCTTGGCGGCCTTCCCGCTAGTCTTGGGCGGCATCTCGAACGAACGTACGGCAGCAGCAACACCAGTAGCAAGCGCTCCGCTCTAGTCAGCGTCTCCCCACACAGTGGCACCCGCCGCCAGCCGCCGCCGCACCTTTACCAGCTCGCCCTGTTGCGGCCGCCGACCAATGGGGCGCGCGCGCAACCGGCCGCCGCACCCGAGCCCATAAAGCACCCCCACCCCGGCTGCGCCGGCACGCACTCCGCTGCTCGACTCGCTGCCGCTCGCACCGGTCGTTTTCGTTTCCGTTTCGTGTGCACCGTCGCTAGCCCATCGCCATGTCCGGACGCGGAAAGGGAGGCAAAGTCAAGGGCAAGTCAAAGTCCCGCTCAAGCAGGGCTGGGCTCCAGTTCCCGGTCGGCAGAATCCACCGCCTCCTGCGCAAGGGAAACTACGCAGAGCGCGTCGGCGCCGGGGCGCCCGTCTACCTCGCCGCCGTCATGGAGTACCTCGCGGCTGAGGTGCTCGAGCTGGCCGGAAACGCGGCCCGCGACAACAAGAAGACGCGCATCATCCCGCGCCACCTGCAGCTTGCCATCCGCAACGACGAGGAGCTCAACAAGCTCCTGTCGGGCGTCACCATCGCACAGGGTGGTGTCCTGCCCAACATCCAGGCCGTCCTGCTGCCAAAGAAGACCGAGAAGAAGGCCTAAAGGAGGCCAGGCAATCGCAGCGCCGCGTGCTCCCCTGCACGCAACGCGCTTTGCCGGCTCGGCTCGGCCCACAACAATCGGCCCTTTTCAGGGCCACCACACAAACCTACGTCCAAAGCAAAATTTCAGTCGTCCTCGCCGCACCTTGTTTTGTTTTGTTTTAACTTTGCACTTTCACAGCACAGCCGCCGCCTGGCGGCGCGCGTCCGCCATCTTGTCGTCCACACAGCCCGTGTGGCCCAACACACACATTTTTTGCACGGTCGCAGTCGCCTTCCAAACGACAACGGCAGCAATAATGACCATTGTTAAAGGGAGGCGTGTCGACACACCGCCCTCCACTCCCGCGCGCAACGGCCGTCGACACGAACGAAACAAACAGCTGATCCGGCCGCCTATGCCCTACACGCCTTGCCTCGGAAACCCCAACGCCGCCGCAAACACACAGAGCCAAACCACGCAAGCAAGCAAATAATCACCGCCTCTCGCACAACAACACACAGCCCGCCATCTCCATCGCGATCGATACAAAGACACACAATAACAAACACAAACGAAGCAGCTCCACTCTCTCTCACACACACACACAGCCAGCCACATGACACGTTTCCTTTCCTTCTCCCCTCCCAGTCACATCACGTCGCTCAAACGGAAAGAAACAAACAAACAAACAACACACGCAGCAACAACACAGACTCTTTCGCACTTTTCAACTTCCGAACAGTGTGGTGGCCCTGAAAAGGGCCGTTTTCTAGTCTCTCCCACCCACGAGCACGGCCGCGGGAAGGCCAGCGCCCGCTGCGACGCAGCCTAACCGCCGAAACCGTACAGGGTGCGCCCCTGCCTCTTCAGGGCGTACACCACGTCCATGGCCGTCACAGTCTTGCGCTTGGCGTGCTCAGTGTACGTCACCGCGTCGCGGATCACGTTCTCCAGGAACACCTTCAGCACCCCGCGGGTCTCCTCGTAGATCAGACCAGAGATGCGCTTCACGCCGCCCCTGCGAGCCAGGCGGCGGATGGCGGGCTTCGTGATGCCCTGGATGTTGTCACGCAACACCTTGCGGTGCCGCTTGGCGCCACCCTTGCCGAGCCCCTTTCCTCCCTTGCCGCGGCCTGTCATCCTTCCTTCCTCGGGCAAAGCAAAACGTGCACAAACAGCAGCTGCAGCGGCTGGCGAGTCGGCTACGGTCTGCGCCCAGCGCGCCCGCCGCCCCCCTATATAGACTCTGGCCCGCCCTCCCCCCACCACGCGCAACCGAGGGCATATAAGCGCAGCACGGAGGCGCGCGGGCCCGTTGTCAAGGCAGCACCGGACGCCGCGCCGCACCTAACCTCCACGCACGCCGCTCCGCTACCGCTACCGCTACCGCCATGGCCCGCACAAAGCAAACGGCCCGCAAGTCCACCGGCGGAAAGGCGCCGCGCAAACAGCTCGCCACCAAGGCGGCGAGGAAGAGCGCGCCCGCCACCGGAGGCGTCAAGAAGCCCCACCGCTACAGGCCGGGCACCGTCGCCCTGCGAGAAATCAGGCGCTACCAGAAGAGCACAGAGCTGCTCATCCGCAAGCTGCCATTCCAGCGCCTAGTGCGCGAGATCGCCCAGGACTTCAAGACCGACCTGCGCTTCCAGAGCTCCGCAGTCATGGCCCTGCAGGAGGCCAGCGAGGCCTACCTCGTCGGCCTCTTCGAAGACACCAACCTGTGCGCAATCCACGCCAAGCGCGTCACCATCATGCCCAAGGACATCCAGCTCGCGCGCCGCATCCGCGGCGAGCGCGCCTAAACCGCGCCGCGGCACCGCACCGCACAAACAAAAACGGCCCTTTTCAGGGCCACTAACATCTCTCCAGCAAACTTTGTCGGGTCGCCTGCCTCTCGCCCCACAACCACACAAAAAAAAAACAAAAAAAAAACCACCACTTCCCGTCCGTCCGGCCACACCCGCTCACTCTGCCTGCCTGCCTGCTAGCAGCGCGCAACAATCGCACATCATCCCTCCCGGCCCGCTCAACAGCGCACAATACCCAACGGCCGACGTCACACCGCACGGGTGGCTGGCCGGCCGCCGCTTTCGTTTCGAAAACAAAACCCGCACCAACGGCCAGGCAGGCGCGCTCTACACGCCACCGAAATCCCCGCCGACTCCTTCCACATCTCAACGTGCCCCCCCCCCCCCCGTTGCAAAACATAACACACACAAAGAAACAAACAAAGACCGGACACGACGAGACAAGACATCCGAGAAGAACTGAACGCAGGCAAGCCCAACCAACGTATTCAAAAACAACGTGACAGAAAAACCAACCGTCGGCCGCCGCCAAAAGCACGGCGACACTCCTCAACAACAACAACAACAACACCACCACCACCGCTACCGCCGCCCACACCCGCCACCGACCCCGCAATCCAACCACCACGGCACGCAAACAGCATCCCCACGGGCATACAGACAGACACCCACACCAAACGCAACACGACAATCAAAACCTTCCCCGACGTGCTTTGATGGCCCTGAGAAGGGCCGTTTTGGGCCGCGCGTCTCTGCGCGCCACTAGACGACGACCGGGGGGTGGGGACGACGGAGCCAAGCGCCAAACCCTTCCTTTCCCATCTCTTTCTCCTCTACTCTACTTCTTCTTCTTGGGCGAAGCCTTCGCCTTAGACGGCGTCGGTCGCCTTCTTCGGGCGCGGCGCCTTCGGCTTCTTCGTCGGAACCTTGGCGGCCTTCTTCGCCTTCGACGGCGACTTGGCCTTGGCCGGCTTGCCGCAGCCCGCCTTCTTCGCACCCGCGGGAGCGGGCCGACGCCGCAGACGCCTTCTTGCGGCGCCCGCCTTCCGACCGGTCGCCGCCTTCACGCCACCAGCCTTCTTTGCGCCGGCCGCACGGCCGCCCCTTCTTCTCCTTGCTGGCCGGAGCGGCGCGCTTCTTCTTGGCACCGCCAGCACGAGCCTTGCCGCCCTCGGCCGCCCCCCCGCCGCCGGCGCCGGCAAGCTTGAACGAGCCGGACGCGCCCTTCCCCCTTCGTCTGCACCAGCTCGCCCGCCACGACGGCCGACTTGAGGTACTTCTTGATAAACGGCGCCAGCTTCTCCGCGTCCAGCTTGTAGTGCGCGGCAATGTACTTCTTGATCGCCTGCAGCGACGACCCGCCGCGCTCCTTCAGACTCTTGATGGCGGCCGTCACCATCTCAGAGGTGCGCGGGTGCGCAGGCTTGGCGCGCGGCTTCTTCGCAGACTTGGCCTTCTTCGTAGTGCCGGTGGCGGCGGGTGCCGCAGCAGTCTCGTTCGTAGCCGCCTGATCTGCCATTTCGACGACGCGCGTAACACACAGCGAGAGCGAGAGCGAGCGGGACGGCAGGCACGCAGGCACAGCACAGCAGAGCAGAGAATCACAAGGGCCCAGCCAGTGTCGCGGGCGGGCGCGGACGGCCGAGAGAGCGGCCGCCACTCTGCGCGCCGCCGCGCCGCGCCTCCCGCGCTTGCTACCGCCCAACGTCCGACAGCCTGTGCGGAGCAGCCCCAAACCTGCGCCACAACCGCCCGCGCCTTTCAAACCACCGAGGATGGGGCTACACACAGCCACACCACAGTCGCCAACCAGTCGCCACGGCAGCGCCGCAAACCACGGCCAAACTGCAGCTACCGCGCGCTACAGCCTGGGTCGGCCCGCCGAGAATCGCCGCCCCCGCCCAAATGCCGCCCCCACAGCCCCAGCCGACGACCCGCCACAATGGCCAAACCTTCGGCAAAACTCCCACACCGTCGCCGCGGCAGCCCGGCCAGCGCGGCCGGCGCCACAGCCACACAAGCCGAGGCGTGCGGCGATGACGGCCGTGCAAACGCGCCTCCGCCGCCCCATCGCCTTCCGTCGCCCTCCCGCCGTTTCCCGATCGGCCCGCAGCCGTCGGGCCACATCGCGCGCCGTCCTCCTCCTCTCGCCCGCCAACATTCACAGCCGTTTCTCAACAATTGCCCGCCGCAAACGGACGCCGCCTGCGCAACAGGCGCCGCCGCCCCTCGCCGCTTCCGACCCAACCCCTCGACCGAGGCAAACCGCAATCCGAATCTACAGACCAACCCAATCTGCCGTCAGCACACACGACAGCCGACCTTACACGTTACGCGTTACACATTACGTTTACACGTCTAGGTTAGGTTAGGTTAGGTTAGGTTAGGTTAGGTGGACGTGGGTTAGGTTAAGGGGACTTGGGTTAGGTTAAGCGTCAAACTTAGGTTAAGCATTCAAACACGTCAGGCGTCAGAGGTTAGGTTCGGTTAGGTTAGGTTACACGTTAGGTTAAGGGGTCAGTGCTAGGTTAAGAAGCGTCAAACGTAGGTTAAAAAGCGTTCAAAAAACGTGAGGCGTGAGCCGGACAGCTTTCCTTACGTAGACGTTAGGGGCTCAGGCTGAGCTCACCTCACCACAGGTTAGGTTAGGTTAGGTTCGGTTCGCTCAGCGTAAAGCGCCGAGGTCAGGCTACGTTCGTTCACCTTCGGGCGCCACACTTTCGGTTGAAAGGTCGCGACGGGACGACGTCGGCAGGCACGCCGCAAACAAACAAACAAACAAACAAACAAACAAACAAAACGTACAGACGACGTCGACAACCGCCGACAGACGGGGAGCAGCACGACCACGACCAGATACCGAGCGCGAACGAGACACACGCGAACCACCCCCACCGGCCAAAGGGCACCACACAACAACCCAGAGCACCACGTGTCGACACCAGGGCAACCGCCCGCAACTGCGCTTTCCGCGCCGGCCCGGATGCACGTCGTGCTACAACAACACCACTACCGTACACAGCCGCTGTTCACAACATCACTATCATGCGCGCCCGCGGCTCGCCGCCGTCGCGGTCGCACCCCCAACGCCAGCACTTTTGCACCACCATTCACACGCACCGCAACACAGCTCGCCGACACAGCCGAACAAAACAACCACCACACAACAACACAACGCCGCCGCCGCCGCCTCTACTTGTGCCGGCGACCCACCCCGCCGATGGCGCACCTTTCGCCAGCCGGCAATCGACACGCACCCACCCACCCCCCCCCCCGGGGCCCAGTGCAAAAAAAAAACACACAAAAGAAAAAAAAAACAAAAAAAAAACACACACACACAAAAACGACACGGGAGGCGCACACCGCCACTTCGCGCGCACGCCACCAACCAGTCGTCGTCTCAAAATAACAAACAAACACCAAAAAACAAACAAAATAAACTAACAACTAGGGCAACACAAAACAAAACAAAAAAACAAAAAACGCCTCGCACGAACCGCCCACAAAAAGGACACGCACACGCACAGCCTCTGCTGACGGCCACGACGCAGCGGCACGCTGCTCCTGTCCCGCGCCCCGCGCCCCACTCGATTCACAACACTCACGCGACACCGTCAACGACGGGCTCGCTTCCCGCAACCTACCACCTTTCCGCCACGACGCACAGCCCCAGCCCCACCCGACGACGCCCGTGGCAACGACTGCACTTTCAACACCGCCTCCCCCTTCCCCCCCAACACACACACAGCCAGCCAAAAACGCACTCGCGACCCACACATGCACGTGCATCGGCACACGCCAACCAGTCAACGTCGACAACCACACGCAAGGCTCGAAACGAAACCGGCGTCCTTCCACGTTGCCATCAAGCTACACGACACAAGACACAAGGAACCAACACAACAGCCGGCCCCACTAATTCCCACTCTCACGCCGCAAAAAGCACACCGAAACCGCCAAACGCACGCACATTCCCCTTCGCACTGACACCGACCGGCTCGCTACCACACCTCCCGGCAGCCGTTTCACAAACATGACACGGCGTGACGCGACATCACGGGCCTACGCACACCGGACCCACTCACACTCTCTCCTTTCCTTCTGTTTTTCCCGACGCCTTCGGCCGGGCACACGCGGCACAACGCCGCCAATTCACCACACCGCCCACACAGTCGACAAGCGCCCGCCCTGTACGGCACACGCAACGACGCAGCGCAGCAAAGGGCGCCCGCAACACATACCTCTCCTCTCTCTCTCTCTCTCTCTCTCTCTCTCTCTCTCTCCGCCGCCCGACGCGCCAACCGCCACACCACACCGCCAGCCACTCGCAAATTGTGCACTGCCACCAGCCACACGTCCAACACGCCGCGCCGCCTCCGGCCACCCGCCAGGGGGCGCTCACGTCCGCGACAACAGCGCGGCCCGCCGGGCCGGGCCGAACCGAACCGAGCCGCCGCTGCTCTGCACTCGGCACGGCCACACCCTGCTGCAGACCGGGCTCGTCTCCCTGTACGCGTCTGCCTGCGCATCAACACAACGGGGCAAGTGAGCAAACCCCGTCACAACACGCCACATCGCGCAATGGCCGTGCCGACCTTTTTCTCTCTACCGCCATCCCTTCTTCTCGCGTTTTACTCGTTGTTGCTGCAGCGGCGCACACCTACACATCCACAGCCCCAGCCGGCCTCACCTCAGGGCCCGCCGCCAGCGTCTCCTCCTCGGGCACAGGTGCGGTGCTGTGGCCGCCCATCCAACCGCATTGCTGGCCGTCCAGTCCAGCCGCCAGGCGTTCCCACTGCCGCGCACCGACCCTGCTGCAGAAAACGAAGCATAGCCAGACCGACCGATACACAAAGCAAGCCGTCGCCTCGCCTCTTGTCCTTCCTTCCGCCCCCGCCCTTCTCACACCACCGCCTCTCCACTTTCGCCCCCCCCTCCTTTTTTTTTTCTTATTTGTTTCTTTCTTTCTTTCTTTTCTTTCTTTCTTTCTTTCTTAGGGCCGTCTCTCCTTCCCGCCATGGCGGTTACGGCACCGCCTGCAGCAGCGGATTTTTGCGCCCACACGCCTACTCCTACCACCATTAACCTTGCCCTGCCCTGCCCATCAACGTCGCAGTCGAACCGACGCTTGCCAACACACTGCCCACGTTCCTTTCTCTTTTCGGCCTACGCCCATTACGCGCCGCCGCCACAGCCTATTACTCTCCCTTCCCTTCCCACAACACACCGACGTCATCACACGCACCCAAAACAGGGGCCACGACCGTGTTCCTCGCCCACTCCCATCCCGCACGGTACGCACATTCCCAACTACTACCGCGCACCCTCCCTTCCAATCTGTGTGTCTGTGTCCTGTCCGCGCGTGACGCCTCTCAACATCCGCCGTCCCCCGTCCCCCGTCCCGTTTTCGCCCCCATGCCGTCGTCGCGCCGCCTCCTCCTCCCCGTCCACCGCCGCCCCTGTCCGCCCCGCACCACACCATACACCGCTGCTTGTCCCGGCCGTTGCCACCAAAGGCGCCAACCGCAAACGCGCCACGCCGCAGCCCCCGTGCGTCTCGCTCGCTTGCATCTCCGTGCCGACGCTGCCTCTCTTCCCGCACGCACTCGACCTCGACAACACAGTCTTTGGCTCCGCCACTGCGTGTTCCGGTGGTGCGCACGCTGCAACACGTATGTATTCATTACCAGAGCGATGGCGAGGCATGACAGCATCTCTGTCTGACCAGAGAGTTATTTATCGTTGCTAGTCGGCGCTTGGACCGAGCCAGACGACAGTAGTGGCACGCAGCGAGTCGCCAGGAACAGTTGTTATATATATTGTAGCGCGAGTCGGCAGAGGTAGTAGTCAGTCGACAGTAGTAGCGGGTGGACGGTTGTACTGAGCGGGCGTCGGCGGCGTGCTCTGCTCGTCTCGCGACTCTGGTCACGGTTCGGGACGATGTACAGTATATTGTGTTATAATAACAAGGTAGTGTGAAGCTGCATTGCGCAAATCTGATAACGTATGTTAATTGTACTTATTTTGTTCAACAACAAATGCCCCAATATTACGTTTTTTCTCAAGTAACTTTTTTTTTTTTTTTTTTTTTTTTTTTAAAGAAAAACATTCACTTTTTAAAGACTACTTCCTATGGCATTTCCCTCCAAGGAGTGCAATTAATTACCAGCCAGCACTCATTCATTGCACACAGCTGTGTAAGGGGTATCTACAATTGAGGAGCAGATATAAATGCACTTTTTTGTGTGTGTGTCTTTTTTCATTGGGGTAACGATCTTTGGCTCTTTTTATTCTGAATACAGGGCCAAAGGTCAACGCTGCTGCCCTCATACAATGTATCAGGTTTCATTATGTCTGTTGCACTGTTACTTATCGTTGGGTTTGTTTTGTAGGGACGTTAACATTCTGGCACATTTTTATTATCATCGGACTCTCTGCTATTTGTGCGGGGAGGTTATACCTGGGTCCATTTCCATTTACATTTTAATCTTGATAGACTTTTTGTTTTCTTTTTTTTGTTTCTTGTTGTTTTCCCTTCTTTTTTTGTTGTTTTGTTTTGTTTTGTTTTTCCCGCTCTCACCACCGCCGCCGCATCACGCCATGGCCTCCCCCTTACGTTTTTGGTTTCTTTTTCTGTTCTTCAACTGCTTCAACATCACCGCGCCCCATTTCCACACCACAGCCATCAGCCTCCAAGACGGGCAGGCGCAGTGTGCCATTTCCGGCGCACAAGCACACCCGTACGGTACTCTCCTCGCCCCCACGCCACCAACAACACAGCGACCACGCGGCTTTCAGGCATGGCACGGCACCGGCGAAATGCGCCGCCCCCGCCCCCGCCCCTCCGCGCATCCGTCCGTCTCGCCACGTTCACTGACAGCCGCGTCTGCGGCTACACCACGACAACCACAACACAACAACGCTCCCCTCCCTGGCACCTCATTGTTTTTCTCCTCCTCTTTTGCACAAACCACAACGCCGAGCACAGGCGCAAGCCACCCACACCGCGCCCCTCCCCGTCCCGTCTTTTGGCCGCCGCTCCTCGTTCGCCCCCTCCCATCTCCCGAATGCCATGCCAGCAGCGTTACGCATGCCCCTCCCCTGTCCACACAACACTACCGCCAAACGAACAGCCTTCCGGGCCACATGCAGGGCACGCCCACCTCCAAACACTGCCAATTCACGGACGCAATTCGCTAAACACACACACACACACACACACACACACA
The DNA here is from genome assembly GCF_023864345.2 of Schistocerca serialis cubense. NCBI lineage: Eukaryota > Metazoa > Arthropoda > Insecta > Orthoptera > Acrididae > Schistocerca > Schistocerca serialis. Next base: position 137,206 of record NW_026047517.1, on the reverse strand, counting down.
CACACACACTTTCTCGACACCTTTCTGTAGGGAGGGTGCGTCATCTCGACCGTGACAGAGTGACGGCAACTATCGACGATCCATTTCCCCCCCACTGGTAAAACATGTCCACTAAACACCTACATACATCATTCAAGTACACAGACAATAGCATACACACAATGGGAGGGCACACGAACATGGACGGCACGGCACTGTCATACACTCTTCCTCAGAACCATATCAACAAACGTTACGTACATCCGGGAAAGCGAAAGCAAAAAGCAAAGGCAAAAGCCCAATGCAGCCGTCAAAGGTAACGTTCACCACGGCAGACACTTGCAGCCGCGCCGCCGTTAAACGCATTTCAGTGCGGCTCCAATACGCCTCCGACACGGGACCGTTCCGTTGCTCTACGAATGCGTTCCTCCCTTTTTCCCTTCCTCTCTCTTTTGCCCCCCCTCTGTCCGTTCCTCCTGCACTCTTGCCTCATTCCTCACGTTCTGCCCAGACATTCGACCGATCAAAGTCAACCTTTCGTTACCGTTCTCGGCGCGACGGTGTACAACAGTATGACGGGTGTGCCCAAGACTTCGGTTCAGTTGCGTGACGCCGGTCTATCGCGCCGATCGACAGTTACTCAGGGGGCGACGGATCGGACCACGTCACCGACACACAAAACTATGTCAAACAAACAAATACATACCGGATGGACACAGACAAACACGTGTACAGACATTCGCCAAAAACGACCGCCGCCGCCGCCGCCGTCTAGCGTCGCGCTTACTGTACTGCACTGGACACGCGTGCATCTCGAATGACGACATCGGTGTGCGTGCGTCGTACGCAATCAGTCAGACACGGCTATCAAAAATCAGAGTCGAATGGTACATCGTCGTGCGTGTCGCCGTACACGTACAGTACAATACAACAACAATGCGTCTTAATGGCACGTTCATTTCAACGTCACTCCACACACCTCCACGCTGCAGTTACGTCGCACCATTGTCAACTCGGCGTACAGCAAAGGGAATAGTGGGCGGCAAAACATTTCACATCTCACCCTCGCCATGTGTCATGTGCAAACCAAACCCGCAGACGGCCGTCGTTACGGTGACACAACGCCAACGAGGCGTGCCACCATTCCACGCCACGGCGACCAACCTCGTGGCCGTACCCCGCAACAACGCTTTGACGCGGACCCCCCCACCCACAATCAAAATGCACACATCACAGCCGTCCACAAAACAACAACAACAATTCCGCCCTTCCCGCAAAGGCACGTTGGTGGCCCTGAAAAGGGCCGTTTTGCCGCTCTCGCAACGGAGGAGCCTTCTCCATCCTTCCTTCCATTCCAGAGCCACCTCCTTACTTGGAGCTCGTGTACTTGGTCACCGCCTTCGTGCCCTCGCTCACGGCGTGCTTGGCCAGCTCGCCAGGCAGCAACAGCCGCACAGCGGTCTGGATCTCGCGGGACGTGATGGTCGAGCGCTTGTTGTAGTGCGCCAGGCGAGAAGCCTCGGCCGCAATGCGCTCGAAAATGTCGTTCACGAAGCTGTTCATGATGCTCATCGCCTTCGACGAGATGCCCGTGTCAGGGTGCACCTGCTTCAGCACCTTGTAGATGTAGATGGCATAGCTCTCCTTCCTCTTGCGCTTCTTCTTCTTGTCGCCCTTCGAAATGTTCTTCTGCGCCTTGCCAGCCTTCTTGGCGGCCTTCCCGCTAGTCTTGGGCGGCATCTCGAACGAACGTACGGCAGCAGCAACACCAGTAGCAAGCGCTCCGCTCTAGTCAGCGTCTCCCCACACAGTGGCACCCGCCGCCAGCCGCCGCCGCACCTTTACCAGCTCGCCCTGTTGCGGCCGCCGACCAATGGGGCGCGCGCGCAACCGGCCGCCGCACCCGAGCCCATAAAGCATAGAAGAGGACGACATAGCTGCACTAAGTCGCATTAGAGGCAAACTACTAATAGCAGGGGACCTAAATGCCAAGCACGCGGACTGGAACTCGAGACGCCGAAATCAAGCTGGTCAACAACTGCAACGACTCGCGCGCACACACCAGTTACAAATATGGGGCCCAGAGGAACCGACACACTTCCCAAAGAACGGAGGAAGACCGGACGTGACATAGCCATCACAAAGAATCTGGTGGGCTTTGTATCCGCGACATCGGTAAACAGAATGTCGTCGGACCACAATCCCGTGATTTTCGAGGTCGACATGGGAGAATGGCTCTCTAGCCCACAAACGGCATGCGACATACAAGCGCATCAATAAGGAGCAATTCAGCAATGCAGTAGCAGCTGAACTTGCCCAGACCCCGCCTCCAACTGCAGAGACAGCAGAACAGGCACTAGACGACCTCACAAGAGCGATCCTACAAGCTGCTGAGGGAGCCACACCGCCTCCTGCGGGGCCCCCCCCGCTCCAGGCAACTCCCCCCGCACTTGCTTGCGCAAATACGGCACAAAAACAGGATCGCCAAAGAGTGGAAGCTCACCAGAAATAGGGATACACGGAGGCTACTCAATAGGCTACAGAGAGAGCTGAAAGCCGATCTCAATGAGTACCGCAACCAACAATGGTCGGCAAGGCTCTCAGCTCTCAAACTAGACCGACAATAGTTTATGGCAAGCCACCAAAACAGTACACAAAAAGACGCGCAAAAAATGCCACCACTCCATGGCGAACGCGGACTGCAGTTCAGCCCCATCGACAAAGCTAACGCACTAGCCGACGTGTTCGAAAAACAGTTCAGACCAGCAGAAGTACAGGACAGAGAACACGTCGCAACAGTCCGCAGAGAACTGGCCGTGTTCCTGGAAGCAGACGACGAAGATGACTACACGCCACTCTTCAATACTGAAGATGTGGCGCGCTGCATCAAGTCCCTGCCCACCAGGAAAACCCCGGGTCACGACCAGGTCACAAATGAATTGCTGAAACTCCTCCCGCCTCTGGCAATCACCCACCTGACCGATATAGTTAATGAACTGACGCGATCACAAAAATTCCCGGCGCAGTGGAAGCACGCAGAAGTTATTGCGATCGCGAAACCAGGAAAAGACCCGGTGTTCCCGCAACACTATAGACCAATTAGTCTACTGCCTACCTCAGTAAACTTTACGAGCGCCTCCTACTAACCCCCATACAGGACTATATCACAAGAGAGCAGATTCTGCCGAAATTCCAATTCGGATTTAGGCAAAGACACTCCGCCCCCCAGCAAATCATGAGGGTGGTTGAAGCAGCCACAGACAGCTTCAACCGAAAGGGCTACTGCGGGCTTGTCTTGTTAGACGTAGCAAAAGCCTTCGACTCAGTCTGGCACACCGGGATATTACACAAGATGTACACCCTAGGCTTCCCCGGAAAGATAGTCAAAATCGTTAAAAACTATCTCTCCGGTAGGACTTTCTCAGTCAAGATCGATGGATCCCTGTCGACCAGGAGAAGAATCAGTGCAGGCGTGCCCCAGGGCTCAGTCCTGGGACCCGTCCTCTACAGTGTCTACACTGCTGACATCCCTACGACTCAGCATGTAAACACTGCACAGTACGCAGACGACACTGCATTCTTCTCCTGCTCGACAAACAGGAACCTGGTTACAAGGCGTCTGCAAACCGCCCTAAACAGGACGGAAAACTGGGCAAAGCAGTGGCGCATCTCAATTAACTCTGAGAAAACACAAGCCATGCTGCTCACCAGACGCTATGGGAAACGCCGACCCCCAAGAAGACCATACCAACTGCTGAGATTGCAGGGGCAGAATTTGCCATGGAGAAATTCTGCGAAGTACCTCGGTGTCACACTTGACAGACGCCTGACATGGAAGTGCCACATAGAGGAGCTTCGCAGAAAGGCTCACGCCAGGATGCAGATTCTGTACCCTGTCTTGAACAGCACCAGTTCCCTCGACCCCGCAACAGGAGTAGCGATCTATCGAAGTCTAATTCGACCGATACTGGAATATGCGTGCCCTGTATGGGGCTACGCAGCCAGATCGACGATAGATCGCTTACAAAAGACTCAAAACAGAGCGTTAAGACGAGCCCTACACGTCCCCACGCGCTTCCCCACGGCAGATTTGCACGAAGCCGCAGACATAGAGCCAATCACCACAAGATTCCGCGCCCTGGCAGAAGTGTTCTACGCCACGGCGCGGAAGTCAGAAAACGAATTAATCAACACCCTTGGGCAATACGAACCCCATAGGCAGAGATATAACAGACCCAAGTCGCTACTCCTGCAGTAGCAGAAAAAGAACAACTAAAGAAAACTCTCAACGAACAGCAACCAACAAAAGCAAAGAAACAAAAACAACACAAAAGAAAAGAGGAGGAAATGTCCTAATGTGACAACAACCTCCACCAGCACACCCTCTAAAGGTAGAGGAATAAAAGAGAGAAGCAGCAGCTGCGCCGGCACGCACTCCGCTGCTCGACTCGCTGCCGCTCGCACCGGTCGTTTTCGTTTCCGTTTCGTGTGCACCGTCGCTAGCCCATCGCCATGTCCGGACGCGGAAAGGGAGGCAAAGTCAAGGGCAAGTCAAAGTCCCGCTCAAGCAGGGCTGGGCTCCAGTTCCCGGTCGGCAGAATCCACCGCCTCCTGCGCAAGGGAAACTACGCAGAGCGCGTCGGCGCCGGGGCGCCCGTCTACCTCGCCGCCGTCATGGAGTACCTCGCGGCTGAGGTGCTCGAGCTGGCCGGAAACGCGGCCCGCGACAACAAGAAGACGCGCATCATCCCGCGCCACCTGCAGCTTGCCATCCGCAACGACGAGGAGCTCAACAAGCTCCTGTCGGGCGTCACCATCGCACAGGGTGGTGTCCTGCCCAACATCCAGGCCGTCCTGCTGCCAAAGAAGACCGAGAAGAAGGCCTAAAGGAGGCCAGGCAATCGCAGCGCCGCGTGCTCCCCTGCACGCAACGCGCTTTGCCGGCTCGGCTCGGCCCACAACAATCGGCCCTTTTCAGGGCCACCACACAAACCTACGTCCAAAGCAAAATTTCAGTCGTCCTCGCCGCACCTTGTTTTGTTTTGTTTTAACTTTGCACTTTCACAGCACAGCCGCCGCCTGGCGGCGCGCGTCCGCCATCTTGTCGTCCACACAGCCCGTGTGGCCCAACACACACATTTTTTGCACGGTCGCAGTCGCCTTCCAAACGACAACGGCAGCAATAATGACCATTGTTAAAGGGAGGCGTGTCGACACACCGCCCTCCACTCCCGCGCGCAACGGCCGTCGACACGAACGAAACAAACAGCTGATCCGGCCGCCTATGCCCTACACGCCTTGCCTCGGAAACCCCAACGCCGCCGCAAACACACAGAGCCAAACCACGCAAGCAAGCAAATAATCACCGCCTCTCGCACAACAACACACAGCCCGCCATCTCCATCGCGATCGATACAAAGACACACAATAACAAACACAAACGAAGCAGCTCCACTCTCTCTCACACACACACACAGCCAGCCACATGACACGTTTCCTTTCCTTCTCCCCTCCCAGTCACATCACGTCGCTCAAACGGAAAGAAACAAACAAACAAACAACACACGCAGCAACAACACAGACTCTTTCGCACTTTTCAACTTCCGAACAGTGTGGTGGCCCTGAAAAGGGCCGTTTTCTAGTCTCTCCCACCCACGAGCACGGCCGCGGGAAGGCCAGCGCCCGCTGCGACGCAGCCTAACCGCCGAAACCGTACAGGGTGCGCCCCTGCCTCTTCAGGGCGTACACCACGTCCATGGCCGTCACAGTCTTGCGCTTGGCGTGCTCAGTGTACGTCACCGCGTCGCGGATCACGTTCTCCAGGAACACCTTCAGCACCCCGCGGGTCTCCTCGTAGATCAGACCAGAGATGCGCTTCACGCCGCCCCTGCGAGCCAGGCGGCGGATGGCGGGCTTCGTGATGCCCTGGATGTTGTCGCGCAACACCTTGCGGTGCCGCTTGGCGCCACCCTTGCCGAGCCCCTTTCCTCCCTTGCCGCGGCCTGTCATCCTTCCTTCCTCGGGCAAAGCAAAACGTGCACAAACAGCAGCTGCAGCGGCTGGCGAGTCGGCTACGGTCTGCGCCCAGCGCGCCCGCCGCCCCCCTATATAGACTCTGGCCCGCCCTCCCCCCACCACGCGCAACCGAGGGCATATAAGCGCAGCACGGAGGCGCGCGGGCCCGTTGTCAAGGCAGCACCGGACGCCGCGCCGCACCTCACCTCCACGCACGCCGCTCCGCTACCGCTACCGCTACCGCTACCGCTACCGCCATGGCCCGCACAAAGCAAACGGCCCGCAAGTCCACCGGCGGAAAGGCGCCGCGCAAACAGCTCGCCACCAAGGCGGCGAGGAAGAGCGCGCCCGCCACCGGAGGCGTCAAGAAGCCCCACCGCTACAGGCCGGGCACCGTCGCCCTGCGAGAAATCAGGCGCTACCAGAAGAGCACAGAGCTGCTCATCCGCAAGCTGCCATTCCAGCGCCTAGTGCGCGAGATCGCCCAGGACTTCAAGACCGACCTGCGCTTCCAGAGCTCCGCAGTCATGGCCCTGCAGGAGGCCAGCGAGGCCTACCTCGTCGGCCTCTTCGAAGACACCAACCTGTGCGCAATCCACGCCAAGCGCGTCACCATCATGCCCAAGGACATCCAGCTCGCGCGCCGCATCCGCGGCGAGCGCGCCTAAACCGCGCCGCGGCACCGCACCGCACAAACAAAAACGGCCCTTTTCAGGGCCACTAACATCTCTCCGTCGCGAGCAAACTTTGTCGGTCGCCTGCCTCTCGCCCCACAACCACACAAAAAAAAACAAAAAAAAAACCACCACTTCCCGTCCGTCCGCCACACCCGCTCACTCTGCCTGCCTGCCTGCTAGCAGCGCGCAACAATCGCACATCATCCCTCCCCGGCCGCTCAAAGCGCACAATACCCAACGGCCGACGTCACACCGCACGGGTGGCTGGCCGGCCGCCGCTTTCGTTTCGAAAACAAAACCCGCACCAACGGCCAGGCAGGCGCGCTCTACACGCCACCGAAATCCCCGCCGACTCCTTCCACATCTCAACGTGCCCCCCCCCCCCCCGTTGCAAAACATAACACACACAAAGAAACAAACAAAGACCGGACACGACGAGACAAGACATCCGAGAAGAACTGAACGCAGGCAAGCCCAACCAACGTATTCAAAAACAACGTGACAGAAAAACCAACCGTCGGCCGCCGCCAAAAGCACGGCGACACTCCTCAACAACAACAACAACAACACCACCACCACCGCTACCGCCGCCCACACCCGCCACCGACCCCCGCAATCCAACCACCACGGCACGCAAACAGCATCCCCACGGGCATACAGACAGACACCCACACCAAACGCAACACGACAATCAAAACCTTCCCCGACGTGCTTTGATGGCCCTGAGAAGGGCCGTTTTGGGCCGCGCGTCTCTTGCGCGCCACTAGACGACGACGGGGGGTGGGGACGACGGAGCCAAGCGCCAAACCCTTCCTTTCCCATCTCTTTCTCCTCTACTCTACTTCTTCTTCTTGGGCGAAGCCTTCGCCTTAGACGGCGTCGTCGCCTTCTTCGGGCGCGGCGCCTTCGGCTTCTTCGTCGGAACCTTGGCGGCCTTCTTCGCCTTCGACGGCGACTTGGCCTTGGCCGGCTTGGCCGCAGCCGCCTTCTTCGCACCCGCGGGAGCGGCCGACGCCGCAGACGCCTTCTTGGCGGCGCCCGCCTTCCGACCGGTCGCCGCCTTCACGCCACCAGCCTTCTTTGCGCCGGCCGCACGGCCGCCCTTCTTCTCCTTGCTGGCCGGAGCGGCGCGCTTCTTCTTGGCACCGCCAGCACGAGCCTTGCCGCCCTCGGCCGCCCCCCCGCCGCCGGCGCCGGCAAGCTTGAACGAGCCGGACGCGCCCTTCCCCTTCGTCTGCACCAGCTCGCCCGCCACGACGGCCGACTTGAGGTACTTCTTGATAAACGGCGCCAGCTTCTCCGCGTCCAGCTTGTAGTGCGCGGCAATGTACTTCTTGATCGCCTGCAGCGACGACCCGCCGCGCTCCTTCAGACTCTTGATGGCGGCCGTCACCATCTCAGAGGTGCGCGGGTGCGCAGGCTTGGCGCGCGGCTTCTTCGCAGACTTGGCCTTCTTCGTAGTGCCGGTGGCGGCGGGTGCCGCAGCAGTCTCGTTCGTAGCCGCCTGATCTGCCATTTCGACGACGCGCGTAACACACAGCGAGAGCGAGAGCGAGCGGGACGGCAGGCACGCAGGCACAGCACAGCAGAGCAGAGAATCACTTTTTTTTTTTTTTTTTTTTTTTTTTTTTTTTTTTTTTTTTTTTTTTTTTTTTTTTTTTTTCCTGTGTGGTGTCGTTGCCGAAGTGCTACCGCCTTTGGCGGCTGGACTTCCAAGGGTGAGAGGTAGGTTGGTACATCTTTATTGTTATCTTTTGTAGGACTTTGGACTCACAGGGGTCCTTTTTGCCCTACATACCTTTGCTTCGCTTTTCATTGTGTTGTGAGGGCCCTAGGGACCTTGACTTTATGCCATGGTTCAGGTTGGGTGGTTGCGACTCCTTCAAGTTGTCTCGTTGATTCCCTTAAGTCGTCTATTTTGTTGATGAGGCGCTGGACGTGTAGTTGGATTACTTGATCTATTGTTGAGACCTGCAGTTCATCATGTAAAGATATAATTCGGGACCACCTGGGCGCTTTAAGTATGATTCTTAGACACCGGTTTTGTAGTCGTTGTAGTTTGCGGATGTTGGTGGTGGATGTGATTCCCCACGTAGCGCAGCCATATAGCATCATCGGGAGTATTGTCGCGCGGTAGATGCGTAGCTTTGTTGCTACGTTTAGGTCAGTGCTTGCTAAGAAGGGGTATAGTCCATGGATGGCGCGAATGATTTTGAGGCTTTTGTCGTTGATGTGGGCTGAGAATGTGAGTTTATGGTCCAGGGTGACCCCTAAATATTTCGTCGTGGTGGACCATTCGATGGCGTGGTCATTGATCTGGAGGCGGCGGTGAAGAATCGGTCTCCGTCGAGTGAAAAGTATGGCCTTTGTCTTGAGTGCGTTGATAGTGATTTTATTATCAGTTGCCCACAAAAGGAGGATGTCGATCTGGTGTTGCAAGCGGGTGATGGCTGTATCTAATGAACGGCTGCTGGTAAGAAGAGCCGTATCATCAGCGAATTGTGCTAGCATGATGTTCGGCAGTTTGGGCATGTCATTTACGTAGATGGTGAACAGGATGGGGGAGAGTACCGATCCTTGCGGTATACCGTCGGAGAGATGTTTGGTGTCTGAGTGTTGGTCGGCCTGTTGGACGTAAAAACGGCGGTCGGTCAGGAAGCTGTCGATAATTTTGATGTAACAGTTGGGGATGTCGGTGGTGTTCCGGAGTTTACTTATGAGCTTCTCTCGCCACACCTTGTCAAATGCTTGCTGAACATCCAGGAAAATGGCTGCTGTGTAGTGGTTTAGATTGATTTGGTTTGTGAGGTGTTCCGAGATCCGGAGCAGCTGGATTTCGGCGGAAAGTTTGGGTTGAAAGGCAAATTGGTCTGGTCGAATGACGTCATTTTCCAAGAGGGGCGGCTTGATGCGGGCCAAGATGACACGTTCAAACGTTTTGCCCATCGTGGAAAGGAGACTGATTGGTCGGTGGTGCGCAGGCTGAAGTGGGTCCTTACCCGGTTTCGGGATGGGTATGATCTTGGCCAGTTTCCATTGTGGTGGGAAATGTTCCTTCAGCAGGCATTCGTTGAGTATTCTCGTTAAGAGCACTAGTGGTTTCCGTGGGAGATGCTTCAGATGGTCGTTCGAAATTCCGTCAGGTCCGGGGGCAGATGTGGAGTGTAATTTCCTGAGTATGCGGCGAATTTCTCCTGGAGACGTCAGTTCTGGCCGGTCTCCGCTGGGGTGTTGTCTTATGTGGTGTGCCTCTGCCCGAGTGCGCGCGTCCTCTTCGTCATCGTTGTTAAAGTCAGCAAAATTTAGTCGTGACTGCGTTTCGTAAGTTTCTGCAAAGAGTTCGGCCTTTTGGAGGTTGTCAAATACGAGATTGGTGCCATCCGTGAGCGCCGTTTTTGGTGTCCTGGGTTTCTTGATATTACGGATGAGTGCCCATTCATCACGCGATAGGTGTTGAATTTGTGCCATTCGGTCCTCCCACAGTTCGGCGCGCCATTCCTTGCAACGCCACGTCAGTTCTCTGGATAGCTGGTGCATTTCTCGTCTATATGCTGGGTTGCGAGTTTGTTGCCATTTTTTACGGGCTCGATTTTTCAGATATTTCAAATCTTGGAGTGCTGGCGGCAGTGGTTCGCGGTATGGAGTCGAGAAGAGTAACTTCGTGGAGGCCTGGTGGGCGGCCTTCTTGATTTTCGAGGTCAGACGAGTTATGGCGTCATCGAGTTGTTCCGGAGTTGCTAATGGCTCCGTGGGGCGCACGTTGTTGTTTAGCCACCTTGCGAAGGATAACCAATCTGTGGAGACTTTCGTTTTCGGTGGCAATGTTGGAAGAGCTCCAGACAGTGTTCCGAGAACAGGTTGGTGGTCGGATGTCAAGTCATTGACCGTTTTGAGTGACAGGTCGGGATTTATATTTTTTATTATGGCCACGTCTAGGACGTCTGGCTGGTGGCGTGGAAGAGTAGGCAGGTAGGTCGGTTCTTCTGGTCCTTGGGTGAATGCTTGGAGCCGAGTTTCAAGGTCGTAGAGATGGGTGCCTTTGGCGTTTGTCTGCCGCGAGTTCCAGGCTACGTGTTTTGCATTTAGATCCCCACAGAGGAGGACTCTATCGTATCTGTCGAAAATGGAGATGAAGTCTTCGTCCGTGAAGTTCGCGCCAGGGCTCAAGTAGGCTGCGACGAACGTAATCTTCCCGTGTGTGGTGGAGATCGTGACTGCTGTGGCTTCAAGACTCGTCATGTCAGGCAAGGTTTCGAGGGAGTGAGTGAGGGAAGATCGTAGATAGATTGCTGTACCTCCACCTCGTCGATTTTGGCGGTCGGTGCGGTATCCCACCATGTTGCGAATGTTGAAGGTTTGGGTTGGTCGTAGATGCGTTTCTGACAAAAGGAGCACGTCAATTTTGTGATGTTCTACGAAGTCTGTGAGTTCTACTTTTTTCGGCGCGACGCCGTTGGCGTTGAAGAAGCAGAATGTGAGGTTTCTATGGTGATGCCTCTCTTGGTCCATGTTAGTCTGTGAAAAAGGCCATGATTCCTTCCAGTAGAGTGAGTAGTTTGGATGACATATCCGGTGCGTTGTTAAATTTACGAGCTGTGTCTGCTATGATGGCGAAGACGTTTTTGGTTTTTAGAAAGTCGATTATTGGGCCCATGTTAGATATCGCGGCGATGATGTCGGACAGTCCGAGGGTGTTGTCCTTGGATCGTTGCTGCTGTTGTTGTTGACGAAGATCATGCAGTCGTTGGCGCGCCGTGTTTTTCTGGCGAGTTGGTTGTTGCTCAGATGGTGTTTGAAATAATGACGATGCTGCCTTCCAGGGTGTTCGGAGAGATGGGAAGTCATTCGGTGTCGCCGCAAACGACGGCTGTGGTGATGGTTGTGGCTCCTTGGATGGTGTAGGTCGTAGTTGGTAGGCATGTATCGCCTTCTGGAATTCAGGGCAACCACGCCAAGTCCCAGGGTGGCCTTCTTGGCGACAGTTTGCACAGATGGGTGGTTCTGTTCTTGGCTTGGTGCAATCCATTGCGTGGTGGTGGCCGCCGCAGCGTACACATCTGACCGGCATCTGACAGTACCGGCCAGTGTGGTTGAATTTGAGGCATTTCTTGCACTGGGCAGGCCCATCAAGCGGTTTGTAGTCTTCCACCTTTACTCTAGTGTGGAAGAGATATTGTATGTCATAGATGGTGCGGCTTTTTTGTCCATGTGGCAGAGATACACAGTAAGCCGACTGTGGAATCAATTTCTTGGAGGTCAAGTCTCGTTTCTTGAATTGGTGTACGTTCGTGACCGTAAATTGCATGTGGCGAAGTTCGGCGGCGAGTTCGTCTTCGGTGATTTCCTCTGGGATATTCTTGAGGACCACTTGGAGTTCTCTGTCTTCAGCTGGTTGATGTGTGAAGTATGGCATGTTAATGGAGTGGAGGTAGTCCAGTGCAGTTCGTTGGTCTGCCAGCGTTTCGAAGTGGTATTTGATCTGATTATTTTTGTAGATCGCCTTTAGTGGTCCGCTGATCTTCTGTTTTAGTTGAGCGTTTAGTTCCAGGTATTTTCCGGTGTAGTTTATTGTGATTGGTGGTATTCTCGGTTTCGGCGGCGGTGGAGCTGGGGTGTGCTGAGAAGTTGTGTCGTTAGGCTGAAGCTGGTGTTGGTCTACCGTTGGTTCGTCCTGTTTCTGTAGTGGTGCGTAGTAGTTGGTGGTGGGTACAGCTCGCGATTCTGTTTGCATGCGGGTGTTTTCTTCAGCTTTCCTGCGTTTAGTGCCTTTCCGGCGGCGTCTGACTTCCTGGAATGGTGCGTCAGAGTCGCTGGATTCTTCATGATAGTCCATGGCATGGTGTTGTTCAGTCGGGATTTGGCTCTTCGTTCGGCTGTCGTCAGAAGATGAGTTGTCACTGGTGGTTGGGCCATCTTGGTCCCGTCGTTTTGCGAGTTCGGTTGCTCGTGCGTCGCGGTCGCGGCGGAGTTGTTCGAGCTTTTCTTGAATCATCGCAGTGCATAAGTCTTCAGGCGTGGGGGCCGGTGGGGTGGGGTGTCGCTGTCGTGCGCCCTGGGTGGTCCTGCTCGCGAGTTCTATCTCAGCCCTGTGCGTCTGTTCTGGCCTAGAGGAACGCGGGCTTGCCACCCGCGGGTGGGGCCCTGGCTCCTCGTCGTCCCCTATTCTATTCATCCTACAAGTGCGGCTAGTCCGCACTATCTCGCCTGCTCTATGTCGGTCCTGCAACACGACAAAATTGCTTAGTACTCGCTAAGAAGCAAGTGAATCGCAGAGTTTTCTAGCTCTCGATAGCGGCGAGTCGCACAAGGCTTCTACACACACTACGATCGCTAAGGGACTCCAACCCTTCCTTCGCAGAGAATCACAAGGGCCCAGCCAGTGTCGCGGGCGGGCGCGGACGGCCGAGAGAGCGGCCGCCACTCTGCGCGCCGCCGCGCCGCGCCTCCCGCGCTTGCTACCGCCCAACGTCCGACAGCCTGTGCGGAGCAGCCCCAAACCTGCGCCACAACCGCCCGCGCCTTTCAAACCACCGAGGATGGGGCTACACACAGCCACACCACAGTCGCCAACCAGTCGCCACGGCAGCGCCGCAAACCACGGCCAAACTGCAGCTACCGCGCGCTACAGCCTGGGTCGGCCCGCCGAGAATCGCCGCCCCCGCCCAAATGCCGCCCCCACAGCCCCAGCCGACGACCCGCCACAATGGCCAAACCTTCGGCAAAACTCCCACACCGTCGCCGCGGCAGCCCGGCCAGCGCGGCCGGCGCCACAGCCACACAAGCCGAGGCGTGCGGCGATGACGGCCGTGCAAACGCGCCTCCGCCGCCCCATCGCCTTCCGTCGCCCTCCCGCCGTTTCCCGATCGGCCCGCAGCCGTCGGGCCACATCGCGCGCCGTCCTCCTCCTCTCGCCCGCCAACATTCACAGCCGTTTCTCAACAATTGCCCGCCGCAAACGGACGCCGCCTGCGCAACAGGCGCCGCCGCCCCTCGCCGCTTCCGACCCAACCCCTCGACCGAGGCAAACCGCAATCAATCTACAGACCAACCCAATCTGCCGTCAGCACACACGACAGCCGACCTTACACGTTACGCGTTACACATTACGTTTACACGTCTAGGTTAGGTTAGGTTAGGTTAGGTTAGGTTAGGTGGACGTGGGTTAGGTTAAGGGGACTTGGGTTAGGTTAAGCGTCAAACTTAGGTTAAGCATTCAAACACGTCAGGCGTCAGAGGTTAGGTTCGGTTAGGTTAGGTTACACGTTAGGTTAAGGGGTCAGTGCTAGGTTAAGAAGCGTCAAACGTAGGTTAAAAAGCGTTCAAAAAACGTGAGGCGTGAGCCGGACAGCTTTCCTTACGTAGACGTTAGGGGCTCAGGCTGAGCTCACCTCACCACAGGTTAGGTTAGGTTAGGTTCGGTTCGCTCAGCGTAAAGCGCCGAGGTCAGGCTACGTTCGTTCACCTTCGGGCGCCACACTTTCGGTTGAAAGGTCGCGACGGGACGACGTCGGCAGGCACGCCGCAAACAAACAAACAAACAAACAAACAAACAAACAAAACGTACAGACGACGTCGACAACCGCCGACAGACGGGGAGCAGCACGACCACGACCAGATACCGAGCGCGAACGAGACACACGCGAACCACCCCCACCGGCCAAAGGGCACCACACAACAACCCAGAGCACCACGTGTCGACACCAGGGCAACCGCCCGCAACTGCGCTTTCCGCGCCGGCCCGGATGCACGTCGTGCTACAACAACACCACTACCGTACACAGCCGCTGTTCACAACATCACTATCATGCGCGCCCGCGGCTCGCCGCCGTCGCGGTCGCACCCCCAACGCCAGCACTTTTGCACCACCATTCACACGCACCGCAACACAGCTCGCCGACACAGCCGAACAAAACAACCACCACACAACAACACAACGCCGCCGCCGCCGCCTCTACTTGTGCCGGCGACCCACCCCGCCGATGGCGCACCTTTCGCCAGCCGGCAATCGACACGCACCCACCCACCCCCCCCCCCGGGGCCCAGTGCAAAAAAAAAACACACAAAAGAAAAAAAAAACAAAAAAAAAACACACACACACAAAAACGACACGGGAGGCGCACACCGCCACTTCGCGCGCACGCCACCAACCAGTCGTCGTCTCAAAATAACAAACAAACACCAAAAAACAAACAAAATAAACTAACAACTAGGGCAACACAAAACAAAACAAAAAAACAAAAAACGCCTCGCACGAACCGCCCACAAAAAGGACACGCACACGCACAGCCTCTGCTGACGGCCACGACGCAGCGGCACGCTGCTCCTGTCCCGCGCCCCGCGCCCCACTCGATTCACAACACTCACGCGACACCGTCAACGACGGGCTCGCTTCCCGCAACCTACCACCTTTCCGCCACGACGCACAGCCCCAGCCCCACCCGACGACGCCCGTGGCAACGACTGCACTTTCAACACCGCCTCCCCCTTCCCCCCCAACACACACACAGCCAGCCAAAAACGCACTCGCGACCCACACATGCACGTGCATCGGCACACGCCAACCAGTCAACGTCGACAACCACACGCAAGGCTCGAAACGAAACCGGCGTCCTTCCACGTTGCCATCAAGCTACACGACACAAGACACAAGGAACCAACACAACAGCCGGCCCCACTAATTCCCACTCTCACGCCGCAAAAAGCACACCGAAACCGCCAAACGCACGCACATTCCCCTTCGCACTGACACCGACCGGCTCGCTACCACACCTCCCGGCAGCCGTTTCACAAACATGACACGGCGTGACGCGACATCACGGGCCTACGCACACCGGACCCACTCACACTCTCTCCTTTCCTTCTGTTTTTCCCGACGCCTTCGGCCGGGCACACGCGGCACAACGCCGCCAATTCACCACACCGCCCACACAGTCGACAAGCGCCCGCCCTGTACGGCACACGCAACGACGCAGCGCAGCAAAGGGCGCCCGCAACACATACCTCTCCTCTCTCTCTCTCTCTCTCTCTCTCTCTCTCTCTCTCTCCGCCGCCCGACGCGCCAACCGCCACACCACACCGCCAGCCACTCGCAAATTGTGCACTGCCACCAGCCACACGTCCAACACGCCGCGCCGCCTCCGGCCACCCGCCAGGGGGCGCTCACGTCCGCGACAACAGCGCGGCCCGCCGGGCCGGGCCGAACCGAACCGAGCCGCCGCTGCTCTGCACTCGGCACGGCCACACCCTGCTGCAGACCGGGCTCGTCTCCCTGTACGCGTCTGCCTGCGCATCAACACAACGGGGCAAGTGAGCAAACCCCGTCACAACACGCCACATCGCGCAATGGCCGTGCCGACCTTTTTCTCTCTACCGCCATCCCTTCTTCTCGCGTTTTACTCGTTGTTGCTGCAGCGGCGCACACCTACACATCCACAGCCCCAGCCGGCCTCACCTCAGGGCCCGCCGCCAGCGTCTCCTCCTCGGGCACAGGTGCGGTGCTGTGGCCGCCCATCCAACCGCATTGCTGGCCGTCCAGTCCAGCCGCCAGGCGTTCCCACTGCCGCGCACCGACCCTGCTGCAGAAAACGAAGCATAGCCAGACCGACCGATACACAAAGCAAGCCGTCGCCTCGCCTCTTGTCCTTCCTTCCGCCCCCGCCCTTCTCACACCACCGCCTCTCCACTTTCGCCCCCCCCTCCTTTTTTTTTTCTTATTTGTTTCTTTCTTTCTTTCTTTTCTTTCTTTCTTTCTTTCTTAGGGCCGTCTCTCCTTCCCGCCATGGCGGTTACGGCACCGCCTGCAGCAGCGGATTTTTGCGCCCACACGCCTACTCCTACCACCATTAACCTTGCCCTGCCCTGCCCATCAACGTCGCAGTCGAACCGACGCTTGCCAACACACTGCCCACGTTCCTTTCTCTTTTCGGCCTACGCCCATTACGCGCCGCCGCCACAGCCTATTACTCTCCCTTCCCTTCCCACAACACACCGACGTCATCACACGCACCCAAAACAGGGGCCACGACCGTGTTCCTCGCCCACTCCCATCCCGCACGGTACGCACATTCCCAACTACTACCGCGCACCCTCCCTTCCAATCTGTGTGTCTGTGTCCTGTCCGCGCGTGACGCCTCTCAACATCCGCCGTCCCCCGTCCCCCGTCCCGTTTTCGCCCCCATGCCGTCGTCGCGCCGCCTCCTCCTCCCCGTCCACCGCCGCCCCTGTCCGCCCCGCACCACACCATACACCGCTGCTTGTCCCGGCCGTTGCCACCAAAGGCGCCAACCGCAAACGCGCCACGCCGCAGCCCCCGTGCGTCTCGCTCGCTTGCATCTCCGTGCCGACGCTGCCTCTCTTCCCGCACGCACTCGACCTCGACAACACAGTCTTTGGCTCCGCCACTGCGTGTTCCGGTGGTGCGCACGCTGCAACACGTATGTATTCATTACCAGAGCGATGGCGAGGCATGACAGCATCTCTGTCTGACCAGAGAGTTATTTATCGTTGCTAGTCGGCGCTTGGACCGAGCCAGACGACAGTAGTGGCACGCAGCGAGTCGCCAGGAACAGTTGTTATATATATTGTAGCGCGAGTCGGCAGAGGTAGTAGTCAGTCGACAGTAGTAGCGGGTGGACGGTTGTACTGAGCGGGCGTCGGCGGCGTGCTCTGCTCGTCTCGCGACTCTGGTCACGGTTCGGGACGATGTACAGTATATTGTGTTATAATAACAAGGTAGTGTGAAGCTGCATTGCGCAAATCTGATAACGTATGTTAATTGTACTTATTTTGTTCAACAACAAATGCCCCAATATTACGTTTTTTCTCAAGTAACTTTTTTTTTTTTTTTTTTTTTTTTTAAAGAAAAACATTCACTTTTTAAAGACTACTTCCTATGGCATTTCCCTCCAAGGAGTGCAATTAATTACCAGCCAGCACTCATTCATTGCACACAGCTGTGTAAGGGGTATCTACAATTGAGGAGCAGATATAAATGCACTTTTTTGTGTGTGTGTCTTTTTTCATTGGGGTAACGATCTTTGGCTCTTTTTATTCTGAATACAGGGCCAAAGGTCAACGCTGCTGCCCTCATACAATGTATCAGGTTTCATTATGTCTGTTGCACTGTTACTTATCGTTGGGTTTGTTTTGTAGGGACGTTAACATTCTGGCACATTTTTATTATCATCGGACTCTCTGCTATTTGTGCGGGGAGGTTATACCTGGGTCCATTTCCATTTACATTTTAATCTTGATAGACTTTTTGTTTTCTTTTTTTTGTTTCTTGTTGTTTTCCCTTCTTTTTTTGTTGTTTTGTTTTGTTTTGTTTTTCCCGCTCTCACCACCGCCGCCGCATCACGCCATGGCCTCCCCCTTACGTTTTTGGTTTCTTTTTCTGTTCTTCAACTGCTTCAACATCACCGCGCCCCATTTCCACACCACAGCCATCAGCCTCCAAGACGGGCAGGCGCAGTGTGCCATTTCCGGCGCACAAGCACACCCGTACGGTACTCTCCTCGCCCCCACGCCACCAACAACACAGCGACCACGCGGCTTTCAGGCATGGCACGGCACCGGCGAAATGCGCCGCCCCCGCCCCCGCCCCTCCGCGCATCCGTCCGTCTCGCCACGTTCACTGACAGCCGCGTCTGCGGCTACACCACGACAACCACAACACAACAACGCTCCCCTCCCTGGCACCTCATTGTTTTTCTCCTCCTCTTTTGCACAAACCACAACGCCGAGCACAGGCGCAAGCCACCCACACCGCGCCCCTCCCCGTCCCGTCTTTTGGCCGCCGCTCCTCGTTCGCCCCCTCCCATCTCCCGAATGCCATGCCAGCAGCGTTACGCATGCCCCTCCCCTGTCCACACAACACTACCGCCAAACGAACAGCCTTCCGGGCCACATGCAGGGCACGCCCACCTCCAAACACTGCCAATTCACGGACGCAATTCGCTAAACACACACACACACACACACACACACACACACACACACACACTTTCTCGACACCTTTCTGTAGGGAGGGTGCGTCATCTCGACCGTGACAGAGTGACGGCAACTATCGACGATCCATTTCCCCCCCACTGGTAAAACATGTCCACTAAACACCTACATACATCATTCAAGTACACAGACAATAGCATACACACAATGGGAGGGCACACGAACATGGACGGCACGGCACTGTCATACACTCTTCCTCAGAACCATATCAACAAACGTTACGTACATCCGGGAAAGCGAAAGCAAAAAGCAAAGGCAAAAGCCCAATGCAGCCGTCAAAGGTAACGTTCACCACGGCAGACACTTGCAGCCGCGCCGCCGTTAAACGCATTTCAGTGCGGCTCCAATACGCCTCCGACACGGGACCGTTCCGTTGCTCTACGAATGCGTTCCTCCCTTTTTCCCTTCCTCTCTCTTTTGCCCCCCCTCTGTCCGTTCCTCCTGCACTCTTGCCTCATTCCTCACGTTCTGCCCAGACATTCGACCGATCAAAGTCAACCTTTCGTTACCGTTCTCGGCGCGACGGTGTACAACAGTATGACGGGTGTGCCCAAGACTTCGGTTCAGTTGCGTGACGCCGGTCTATCGCGCCGATCGACAGTTACTCAGGGGGCGACGGATCGGACCACGTCACCGACACACAAAACTATGTCAAACAAACAAATACATACCGGATGGACACAGACAAACACGTGTACAGACATTCGCCAAAAACGACCGCCGCCGCCGCCGCCGTCTAGCGTCGCGCTTACTGTACTGCACTGGACACGCGTGCATCTCGAATGACGACATCGGTGTGCGTGCGTCGTACGCAATCAGTCAGACACGGCTATCAAAAATCAGAGTCGAATGGTACATCGTCGTGCGTGTCGCCGTACACGTACAGTACAATACAACAACAATGCGTCTTAATGGCACGTTCATTTCAACGTCACTCCACACACCTCCACGCTGCAGTTACGTCGCACCATTGTCAACTCGGCGTACAGCAAAGGGAATAGTGGGCGGCAAAACATTTCACATCTCACCCTCGCCATGTGTCATGTGCAAACCAAACCCGCAGACGGCCGTCGTTACGGTGACACAACGCCAACGAGGCGTGCCACCATTCCACGCCACGGCGACCAACCTCGTGGCCGTACCCCGCAACAACGCTTTGACGCGGACCCCCCCACCCACAATCAAAATGCACACATCACAGCCGTCCACAAAACAACAACAACAATTCCGCCCTTCCCGCAAAGGCACGTTGGTGGCCCTGAAAAGGGCCGTTTTGCCGCTCTCGCAACGGAGGAGCCTTCTCCATCCTTCCTTCCATTCCAGAGCCACCTCCTTACTTGGAGCTCGTGTACTTGGTCACCGCCTTCGTGCCCTCGCTCACGGCGTGCTTGGCCAGCTCGCCAGGCAGCAACAGCCGCACAGCGGTCTGGATCTCGCGGGACGTGATGGTCGAGCGCTTGTTGTAGTGCGCCAGGCGAGAAGCCTCGGCCGCAATGCGCTCGAAAATGTCGTTCACGAAGCTGTTCATGATGCTCATCGCCTTCGACGAGATGCCCGTGTCAGGGTGCACCTGCTTCAGCACCTTGTAGATGTAGATGGCATAGCTCTCCTTCCTCTTGCGCTTCTTCTTCTTGTCGCCCTTCGAAATGTTCTTCTGCGCCTTGCCAGCCTTCTTGGCGGCCTTCCCGCTAGTCTTGGGCGGCATCTCGAACGAACGTACGGCAGCAGCAACACCAGTAGCAAGCGCTCCGCTCTAGTCAGCGTCTCCCCACACAGTGGCACCCGCCGCCAGCCGCCGCCGCACCTTTACCAGCTCGCCCTGTTGCGGCCGCCGACCAATGGGGCGCGCGCGCAACCGGCCGCCGCACCCGAGCCCATAAAGCACCCCCACCCCGGCTGCGCCGGCACGCACTCCGCTGCTCGACTCGCTGCCGCTCGCACCGGTCGTTTTCGTTTCCGTTTCGTGTGCACCGTCGCTAGCCCATCGCCATGTCCGGACGCGGAAAGGGAGGCAAAGTCAAGGGCAAGTCAAAGTCCCGCTCAAGCAGGGCTGGGCTCCAGTTCCCGGTCGGCAGAATCCACCGCCTCCTGCGCAAGGGAAACTACGCAGAGCGCGTCGGCGCCGGGGCGCCCGTCTACCTCGCCGCCGTCATGGAGTACCTCGCGGCTGAGGTGCTCGAGCTGGCCGGAAACGCGGCCCGCGACAACAAGAAGACGCGCATCATCCCGCGCCACCTGCAGCTTGCCATCCGCAACGACGAGGAGCTCAACAAGCTCCTGTCGGGCGTCACCATCGCACAGGGTGGTGTCCTGCCCAACATCCAGGCCGTCCTGCTGCCAAAGAAGACCGAGAAGAAGGCCTAAAGGAGGCCAGGCAATCGCAGCGCCGCGTGCTCCCCTGCACGCAACGCGCTTTGCCGGCTCGGCTCGGCCCACAACAATCGGCCCTTTTCAGGGCCACCACACAAACCTACGTCCAAAGCAAAATTTCAGTCGTCCTCGCCGCACCTTGTTTTGTTTTGTTTTAACTTTGCACTTTCACAGCACAGCCGCCGCCTGGCGGCGCGCGTCCGCCATCTTGTCGTCCACACAGCCCGTGTGGCCCAACACACACATTTTTTGCACGGTCGCAGTCGCCTTCCAAACGACAACGGCAGCAATAATGACCATTGTTAAAGGGAGGCGTGTCGACACACCGCCCTCCACTCCCGCGCGCAACGGCCGTCGACACGAACGAAACAAACAGCTGATCCGGCCGCCTATGCCCTACACGCCTTGCCTCGGAAACCCCAACGCCGCCGCAAACACACAGAGCCAAACCACGCAAGCAAGCAAATAATCACCGCCTCTCGCACAACAACACACAGCCCGCCATCTCCATCGCGATCGATACAAAGACACACAATAACAAACACAAACGAAGCAGCTCCACTCTCTCTCACACACACACACAGCCAGCCACATGACACGTTTCCTTTCCTTCTCCCCTCCCAGTCACATCACGTCGCTCAAACGGAAAGAAACAAACAAACAAACAACACACGCAGCAACAACACAGACTCTTTCGCACTTTTCAACTTCCGAACAGTGTGGTGGCCCTGAAAAGGGCCGTTTTCTAGTCTCTCCCACCCACGAGCACGGCCGCGGGAAGGCCAGCGCCCGCTGCGACGCAGCCTAACCGCCGAAACCGTACAGGGTGCGCCCCTGCCTCTTCAGGGCGTACACCACGTCCATGGCCGTCACAGTCTTGCGCTTGGCGTGCTCAGTGTACGTCACCGCGTCGCGGATCACGTTCTCCAGGAACACCTTCAGCACCCCGCGGGTCTCCTCGTAGATCAGACCAGAGATGCGCTTCACGCCGCCCCTGCGAGCCAGGCGGCGGATGGCGGGCTTCGTGATGCCCTGGATGTTGTCGCGCAACACCTTGCGGTGCCGCTTGGCGCCACCCTTGCCGAGCCCCTTTCCTCCCTTGCCGCGGCCTGTCATCCTTCCTTCCTCGGGCAAAGCAAAACGTGCACAAACAGCAGCTGCAGCGGCTGGCGAGTCGGCTACGGTCTGCGCCCAGCGCGCCCGCCGCCCCCCTATATAGACTCTGGCCCGCCCTCCCCCCACCACGCGCAACCGAGGGCATATAAGCGCAGCACGGAGGCGCGCGGGCCCGTTGTCAAGGCAGCACCGGACGCCGCGCCGCACCTAACCTCCACGCACGCCGCTCCGCTACCGCTACCGCTACCGCCATGGCCCGCACAAAGCAAACGGCCCGCAAGTCCACCGGCGGAAAGGCGCCGCGCAAACAGCTCGCCACCAAGGCGGCGAGGAAGAGCGCGCCCGCCACCGGAGGCGTCAAGAAGCCCCACCGCTACAGGCCGGGCACCGTCGCCCTGCGAGAAATCAGGCGCTACCAGAAGAGCACAGAGCTGCTCATCCGCAAGCTGCCATTCCAGCGCCTAGTGCGCGAGATCGCCCAGGACTTCAAGACCGACCTGCGCTTCCAGAGCTCCGCAGTCATGGCCCTGCAGGAGGCCAGCGAGGCCTACCTCGTCGGCCTCTTCGAAGACACCAACCTGTGCGCAATCCACGCCAAGCGCGTCACCATCATGCCCAAGGACATCCAGCTCGCGCGCCGCATCCGCGGCGAGCGCGCCTAAACCGCGCCGCGGCACCGCACCGCACAAACAAAAACGGCCCTTTTCAGGGCCACTAACATCTCTCCGTCGCGAGCAAACTTTGTCGGTCGCCTGCCTCTCGCCCCACAACCACACAAAAAAAAACAAAAAAAAAACCACCACTTCCCGTCCGTCCGCCACACCCGCTCACTCTGCCTGCCTGCCTGCTAGCAGCGCGCAACAATCGCACATCATCCCTCCCCGGCCGCTCAAAGCGCACAATACCCAACGGCCGACGTCACACCGCACGGGTGGCTGGCCGGCCGCCGCTTTCGTTTCGAAAACAAAACCCGCACCAACGGCCAGGCAGGCGCGCTCTACACGCCACCGAAATCCCCGCCGACTCCTTCCACATCTCAACGTGCCCCCCCCCCCCCCGTTGCAAAACATAACACACACAAAGAAACAAACAAAGACCGGACACGACGAGACAAGACATCCGAGAAGAACTGAACGCAGGCAAGCCCAACCAACGTATTCAAAAACAACGTGACAGAAAAACCAACCGTCGGCCGCCGCCAAAAGCACGGCGACACTCCTCAACAACAACAACAACAACACCACCACCACCGCTACCGCCGCCCACACCCGCCACCGACCCCCGCAATCCAACCACCACGGCACGCAAACAGCATCCCCACGGGCATACAGACAGACACCCACACCAAACGCAACACGACAATCAAAACCTTCCCCGACGTGCTTTGATGGCCCTGAGAAGGGCCGTTTTGGGCCGCGCGTCTCTTGCGCGCCACTAGACGACGACGGGGGGTGGGGACGACGGAGCCAAGCGCCAAACCCTTCCTTTCCCATCTCTTTCTCCTCTACTCTACTTCTTCTTCTTGGGCGAAGCCTTCGCCTTAGACGGCGTCGTCGCCTTCTTCGGGCGCGGCGCCTTCGGCTTCTTCGTCGGAACCTTGGCGGCCTTCTTCGCCTTCGACGGCGACTTGGCCTTGGCCGGCTTGGCCGCAGCCGCCTTCTTCGCACCCGCGGGAGCGGCCGACGCCGCAGACGCCTTCTTGGCGGCGCCCGCCTTCCGACCGGTCGCCGCCTTCACGCCACCAGCCTTCTTTGCGCCGGCCGCACGGCCGCCCTTCTTCTCCTTGCTGGCCGGAGCGGCGCGCTTCTTCTTGGCACCGCCAGCACGAGCCTTGCCGCCCTCGGCCGCCCCCCCGCCGCCGGCGCCGGCAAGCTTGAACGAGCCGGACGCGCCCTTCCCCTTCGTCTGCACCAGCTCGCCCGCCACGACGGCCGACTTGAGGTACTTCTTGATAAACGGCGCCAGCTTCTCCGCGTCCAGCTTGTAGTGCGCGGCAATGTACTTCTTGATCGCCTGCAGCGACGACCCGCCGCGCTCCTTCAGACTCTTGATGGCGGCCGTCACCATCTCAGAGGTGCGCGGGTGCGCAGGCTTGGCGCGCGGCTTCTTCGCAGACTTGGCCTTCTTCGTAGTGCCGGTGGCGGCGGGTGCCGCAGCAGTCTCGTTCGTAGCCGCCTGATCTGCCATTTCGACGACGCGCGTAACACACAGCGAGAGCGAGAGCGAGCGGGACGGCAGGCACGCAGGCACAGCACAGCAGAGCAGAGAATCACTCCGACTCCGTTACTCATGTGCCTACCTGAGGCACGTGTGTGAGCAGGGTAAGCACTTGTGTGCTGTTCCTGCAGGACCTGAAAGAGATGTTTTTGAAAAGACTTCCTAACTGTTGTTGGGGTCCTCTCGGTTTTTATCTCGTGTGTCCTGGTGTTGTTGGGGGAAGGGTTATTCCCGCAACAGGTCCGGCCAACGAGTAGTTGGTCGATGGTGTTGCTGCTGGCCCAAGCCCCGAATGAGCCGATTGCGGGATTGACCCGCTTTTTGGTAAAACTGACGTGCTAGGACTCGGAATCGGTCCCGCAACGTCAGGATACCCGTGTCTTCATGGAGAAAGGTGGTTGGGTAGAACCTGGGAAGGCCCAGCGCAAGCTTCAGCGCCTTGTTTTGGACGCATTGTAGCGATCGTATCGAGGAGTCGGCGGCATTGCCCCACACCACGGCCGCGTACTCTAACACTGGACGTACCAGTGTCAGATACAGCGTGATGCCGTGACGGGAGGGCAATGTGGACTCCGGGTTTAACAAGGGATAGAGTGCGCGAAGCCGCCCTATCGCCTTGTTTCGGATCCACTGGATGTGTGGGGCCCAGGTGAGCCGCTGGTCTAGTCTCACTCCGAGGTAGGTAGCTGTTTTTGACCACGGGATGGGGCCTCCCGCGATGTGTAGGGCTTCTAGGTTTGGCGGCACTCTGCGCTTCGTGAACGCCACCGCCTGGCTCTTGCCAGCGTTAAATTTAAGGCGCCACATGGTGGCCCAAGCACCGAGCGCTTCACATCCTTGCTGGAGGCGACGCCCCATGGTATGCGCGTTCATGCTCCGGGTGAACAGAGCAGTGTCGTCCGCATAGAGGGCCAACTCTACTCCGTTCACTCGCGGAGCGTCGGCGGTGAAGAGCGAGTAGAGTATGGGGCCTAGTACCGATCCCTGCGGTACGCCCGCACGTATGGGTCTGTTTGTGGACCTTCCCTGTTCTGCCCTGACGTGGAAAGTCCTGCCAGATAAGTAGGACCTGAGAAGCACTCCGTGCGACGTCGGTACCCCGAGTACAAACAACTTGTAGACGAGGCCGTCATGCCACACGGAGTCGAAGGCGCGTGAGACGTCCAGGAATACCGCCCCAAGGTATTCCCTCGTCTCCAGCGCCCTCATAGCTGGTTCCACGAGGCGGAGCAGCTGGTGGGTCGTGGAGTGACCTCCACGAAAACCAAACTGTTCGTCTGGCAGTATGTCTTCCTGGTCCACGTGTTGCAGAAGTCGCCGCACGTAAAGTCTCTCGAAAACCTTCGAGAGACTTGGGAGGAGGCTGATGGGTCTGTAGCTGGATGGCGACCGGGGGTCCTTGTCTTGCTTCGGGATGGCCACCACCTCGGCATGTTTCCACACCGAGGGGTAGACACCCGTGGCCAGGATTTTGTTAAAGACTGTGGCCAGGTATTGCTCGTACTCCTGAGGAAGATTTCTAAGGAGTGAGTTCGGGATGCCGTCGATGCCACCTGCCCTCCGGGCATTGAGCGATCGGAGTTGCAATGCGACTTCTTCGGCGGTGATGGGGTCTATGCTGTCACCCTCCTCTCGTGCGTCGAGGAAGACTGGGAGACGTTCTTCCACTAGACGGACGTGGACCACGTCGATGTCTTCTACCACGGGTCGGAAGTTTGCCTCAAAGGTGTCCGCTAGGACACTTGCCTTGGCGTCCGGCTCGCAGTAGTGGTCCTGACCGAGTTGCAGGGGAGGTATGCGCTGCCTGCGGCGCAGAAAACCTCTCACGACTCGCCATGCACTGCCGTCATCTGGGTCGAGGGACTCGACAAGGTCGGCCCATGCTTGGTTGCGGTGTTCGCGGACGGCCGCAGTGATGGCACGACGCATGCGGTTTACGCGGCGTTTCGTTACCGGCTGTCGCGTTATTTGCCACTCACGGAAGAGATGGTTTTTCGCAACTATGAGCTCCCGTATTGCTTGCGGGAGGCGTCGCGACCTGTCTTGCGGCCGATGAGTGCGACCAGGTGTGGCAGTCTCTGCCGCTCGCAGGAGTGCCTGATTTAGGGAGGTGATGGCGGCTTCCGCCCCCACCTCCTCCGGATCAGGGGCATCTGTGAGGTACTCCCGTACCTCGGTTTGGAAGTGCTCGACGTTGATATTTTTGAAGGATGGACGACCGGCCCGCACCGCCGCGCCGACGACGTCTATGTCGAAGATCACCGGCAAGTGATCTGATGACAAAGCCGTCCTCGTCTCGGCAGTCGTAAACCGATCGACCCCCCTCAGTATAGCAACGTCGAGAACGTCAGGTTGTCCGCGCACTGGGATGTGGGTTGGGTCGTAGGGCCCTAGAACGATGGCGCCGTGTCTGAGGGCGGCGCGTTCAAGTCGGCGCCCGCTGACATTTGTGAGGCGGGAGTTCCAGTGGGCGGACTTTGCGTTAAAGTCCCCCCCGATGAACAGCCTCCCCTCCATGTCCAGTAGGGTGTCGAAATCGGCCTCTTGCAGAACACCCCGCGGCGGCCGGTATGCCGCCACGAAGGTGATCTTGCCGACAGACGTGTTGACGGTCACGCCGGTGGCTTCAACGTGCTCGAGTTGTGGCAGTTGCACCGGGTAGTGCCGCAAGGACGACCTAACATACGCCGCCGTTCCGCCGCCGTGGGTCGGCCGGTCGGTGCGGTAGCAGCTGTAGTTTGCGACCCTGACGTGCACACCGGGTTTTAGGAATGTTTCACAGACGAGGCAGATGTCTACTGCCTCGCTGTATAGAAATTCCCTAAATTCACCCTGCTGCGGTATAAGACTGTTTGCGTTAAAAACGCAAATAGTCAGGCCATGGGTATGGTCGTTATCCATGACTGGGGGGCTGGGCGATGGCCTGGAGGGCCGTCGCAGCTGCGGAGACTAGACTGGGTAGTTGTGTCATGATTCTGTTTAATGTTTGCAGTAGCGTCTGCAGGTCATCACTGATAGCGCTCGCGGCCGCGGGGGCGGGTGGCGCTGGGGCTGTACTAGGCTGGCACTGTTTTGCGACGGGTGTCTGCGCAGCAGAGGCAGCCTGTCCATTTTCGGCGCGGGTCGGGGGGGGCGGTGGGAGTAGCCCAGCAGCACTGGGTTCCGGCTGTGTGTTGGTAGGTGGTTGCAGGTTGCGGGCAGGTAGGCGGCGTTCACCGCGAGGCGGGGCCTGCTGTTCAGCAGCCCGTCTCCCGGCAACGGACGCAAAACTGACTCCTGGCTGCACTTTTTTGGCAGCCTTGCCACGCTTGCGGGATTTGAATGCGTTACAGCCCCTGTAGCTAGCAACATGCGGCTCACTGCAGTTGCAGCATTTGGGCTGTTCGTCGCGCTTTTTTGCGCAGTCACGGCTTTGGTGTGCACCTGCACACTTTACGCAACGCGCGGGCATGGTGCAGTTGTGTGCAACATGGTCTAAGCCTTGGCAAGAGTAACACTGAAGCCTCTTGCCTTTGGCCTTGAGTAGTTCAACTGAGACGTCGATGTCCGCAATTTTGTCGAGTTGGAAGATTTTCCTGTTGTCCTCGTTGTCCACTAGGACGACAAGGAACAACGGCATCTTTTTGTGCGTACGCGGCGATGTCATTAATTCTACCGTGCGCGCGGAAAAACCCGACTCCGCGAGTTCTTGTTTAAGGTGGGTAGGGTCCATCTTGATTGGCAGGTGGCGTATAACCACCTTTAGTAGCTTCAGGGACTCGGTGTTGTGGGTATAGCAATGGAGTCCCTGATCCCTAACGAGATCCATGAGCTTTTTGTGCTCGTCTATGGATGTTGGGAGGATCTTGTAGACGTTATTCGCTTGGACTTTGAATGACTTTACTTCCACCACTTCTTTAATCATGCGGCGGAGGTCCATGAACTCGTCGTCCCACGTCACGACTACTGGAGGGGGGCGTGTGTGTTTACGTGCTGGGGCGGCGGGTTCCGCTTCCATGACAACTTCGGTTGCCTCTGCGAACCGATTTGATGTGGCTGGCGGTGGGGCGAGCACCTTCTCCAGCCTTTTGGGCTTGGCAGTGTGCCGCCGGTTTGGTACGGTAAAACCGTCTTCCTCGGCTGCAGGGGGCGCTGTGGGGGCGTCTGCAGCAGCAGCCTTCTTTTTTGTTTGGCGCCCTTCAGGCGCGGTTACTGCGGTTTGTTCCTCAGAGTCAGAGGTGGCTGGTCGTTTCCGTGATGCCTGTTGCACATCCATCGGCATTTCTGCCGATAGAAGTGTCCCCAGGTTGGCTTCAGGAATTTCTAGTAGAACTGGCGTTGTTGGGTGCCGTGTTGGGTTTGGGTGGTCGCTGTCAGTCAGTCTCTGCGCGGCGAGGACTGGCGCGCTAGCGGCTTCTTCACTGGAATTGTCCGTTGGGGCGATCAGCAGCGCACTGGCTTCTTGAGTAGCCAAGACTGGTGACGCAACACCATTCGGGGCCGCCTCCGCCAGAGCAGCAACATCTTGAGTTGCTACACCCAGCAGGGCTCCCGGCGGAACAATCACCTCTTCTATGGCCGAGCGCGGCAGTTCACTCAGCGGAAAGGAAGACTCTGTTTGCGGCTGTTGTGCCCGGGCGGCGGCTAAGTCGTGGCGCACGAAATGTGCGTACGCCCTTTCCGCGGCCTCTTTTTCTGCGGGTGTTTCTGGCTTTGCTATGCGATTCATAATCACATACAGCTCAACAGCAGAGATGGGGCGGTAGCCTGAGGGGGCGCAAGAAGCGCCGACCGTGGACGCGGTATCGCTGTGGGCGGGTGGTGTGGCGGATGTTGCCGCCGACAGAGTGCGGTCTGTCGTGACAACATCCTCTATGGCGGTTAGGCAGCTATTATTTGGGTCCATGGGGCACCTGTAATTGAGAAAGAAAAGATGTAGATATCTAACTCTAGTGATCGCGGACTGGTCCCACGTGAAGGGGGTCCTGGATCACAGCGTGCCCTAACGTTCCCTAGGCGTGACGCAAATCGATTCCTGAATCGATTTGTGCCACAGCCAGTAGCAGATAACACGACAATTTTGCCGCTAACCAACCCGCGCGCGAGTAGTCAGCAGGAGAGACAAGCTTTTGCTTTTGCCACGCGGACGCCGTTGACCAACGCACCTTAACAAAGGCGCGCAGACAAAGACGCGCGAGAACAATAGCGCGAGCGAGACAATAGCAGCTGCGGTGAGCCAGAGCGTCCTCTCGCTACGGCGGCTCAGCGCGGTCTGTCGTCTGCGCCCAGCGCGCCCGCCGCCCCCCTATATAGACTCTGGCCCGCCCTCCCCCCACCACGCGCAACCGAGGGCATATAAGCGCAGCACGGAGGCGCGCGGGCCCGTTGTCAAGGCAGCACCGGACGCCGCGCCGCACCTAACCTCCACGCACGCCGCTCCGCTACCGCTACCGCTACCGCCATGGCCCGCACAAAGCAAACGGCCCGCAAGTCCACCGGCGGAAAGGCGCCGCGCAAACAGCTCGCCACCAAGGCGGCGAGGAAGAGCGCGCCCGCCACCGGAGGCGTCAAGAAGCCCCACCGCTACAGGCCGGGCACCGTCGCCCTGCGAGAAATCAGGCGCTACCAGAAGAGCACAGAGCTGCTCATCCGCAAGCTGCCATTCCAGCGCCTAGTGCGCGAGATCGCCCAGGACTTCAAGACCGACCTGCGCTTCCAGAGCTCCGCAGTCATGGCCCTGCAGGAGGCCAGCGAGGCCTACCTCGTCGGCCTCTTCGAAGACACCAACCTGTGCGCAATCCACGCCAAGCGCGTCACCATCATGCCCAAGGACATCCAGCTCGCGCGCCGCATCCGCGGCGAGCGCGCCTAAACCGCGCCGCGGCACCGCACCGCACAAACAAAAACGGCCCTTTTCAGGGCCACTAACATCTCTCCGTCGCGAGCAAACTTTGTCGGTCGCCTGCCTCTCGCCCCGCAACCCAAAAACAAAAACCACCACTTCCCGTCCGTCCGCCACACCCGCTCACTCTGCCTGCCTGCTAGCAGCGCGCAACAATCACACATCATCCCTCCCCGGCGCTCCAAGCGCACAATACCCAACGGCCGACGTCACACCGCACGGCTGGCTGGCTGGCCGGCCGCCCGCCGCTTTCGTTTCGAAAACAAAAAAAAAACCCGCACTCCACTCCGACGGCCAACGGCCAGGCAGGCGCGCTCGCTCGCTCTACACGCCGCCGAAATCCCCGCCGACTCCTTCCACATCTCAACGTGCCCCCCGTTGCAAAACATAACACACACAAAGGAACAAAACAAAGACCAGACACGACTCGACAAGACAGACATCCGAGAAGAACGAACGCAGGCAAGCCATCCAACGTATTCAAACAAAACAACGTGACAGAAAACCAACCGTCGGCCGCCGCCACAAACACGGCGACAATCAACCACGACAACAACAACACCGCTTACCGCTACCGCCGCCCACACCCGCCACCGACCCCCGCAATCCAACCACCACGGCACGCAAACAGCATCCCCACGGGCATACAGACAGACACCCACACCAAACGCAACACGACAATCAAAACCTTCCCCGACGTGCTTTGATGGCCCTGAGAAGGGCCGTTTTGGGCCGCGCGTCTCTTGCGCGCCACTAGACGACGACGGGGGGTGGGGACGACGGAGTCAAGCGCCAAACCCTTCCTTTCCCATCTCTTTCTCCTCTACTCTACTCTACTTCTTCTTCTTGGGCGAAGCCTTCGCCTTAGACGGCGTCGTCGCCTTCTTCGGGCGCGGCGCCTTCGGCTTCTTCGTCGGAACCTTGGCGGCCTTCTTCGCCTTCGACGGCGACTTGGCCTTGGCCGGCTTGGCCGCAGCCGCCTTCTTCGCACCCGCGGGAGCGGCCGACGCCGCAGACGCCTTCTTGGCGGCGCCCGCCTTCCGACCGGTCGCCGCCTTCACGCCACCAGCCTTCTTTGCGCCGGCCGCACGGGCGCCCTTCTTCTCCTTGCTGGCCGGAGCGGCGCGCTTCTTCTTGGCACCGCCAGCACGAGCCTTGCCGCCCTCGGCCGCCCCCCCGCCGCCGGCGCCGGCAAGCTTGAACGAGCCGGACGCGCCCTTCCCCTTCGTCTGCACCAGCTCGCCCGCCACGACGGCCGACTTGAGGTACTTCTTGATAAACGGCGCCAGCTTCTCCGCGTCCAGCTTGTAGTGCGCGGCTATGTACTTCTTGATCGCCTGCAGCGACGACCCGCCGCGCTCCTTCAGACTCTTGATGGCGGCCGTCACCATCTCAGAGGTGCGCGGGTGCGCAGGCTTGGCGCGCGGCTTCTTCGCAGACGACGCAGACTTGGCCTTCTTCGTAGTGCCGGTGGCGGCGGGTGCCGCAGCAGTCTCGTTCGTAGCCGCCTGATCTGCCATTTCGACGACGCGCGTAACACACAGCGAGAGCGAGCGGGACGGCAGGCACGCAAGCACAGCACAGCAGCAGAGCAGAGAATGCTGCTGTCGCATCATGGTGTAGTGTCCTCCAGGTTGACACTACTGGTGTGTGGGTGAAGTTCTGGTAGAATCGCTCTACCCTTCCTTCAACAAGTGGGACATCAGTGTCCTTCCAGGTTTTTCTTAGAGAGAAGCTTTTGGGTGTCTATGCTGCCCTGCTTCGTGGGCAATTTGATAATTGATGCTTGCTGCGGTTTTCTTTTTTTTTTTTTTTTTTTTTTTTTTTTTTTTTTTTTTTCCCCGCAGCAGATGTGGCTAGGCGCTACTTGTTACGTAGCAATGTCTTCTAATCTGGTAGGGCGGCAACGTCTGCTGGCCGTCTCAGCAGGTCCGGCCAGCGGAGTGTGCGTCGCCAGTGTGGACGTTGTCCCAGATTCCTTATCAGCGGGTTGGTGGATGTACCCGCTTTGTTGTAGAAGTTTGTGGCCGCTTCTTCGAACCGCCTGCGTAGCGGTTCGATGTCTGCGACCACGTGAGTGTCCTCCGTCGGGAAGTCCCTTGGGAGGTGAAGAGCTAACCTGAGAGCCCTGTTCTGCAGTTTTTGCAGCCGCTCCAGGTTAGTTTGCGCCGTGTTGCCCCACACTACCGCCGCGTATTCGAGGAGAGGTCGAATTACGGACTTATATAGCGTGAGGCCGACGCAGGTAGGCAGCGTCGTAGTGGGGTTTAGCAGTGGGTAGAGGAGTCTTAGTCTACCCAGTGCTTTGCCCCTGATGCTCTCCACGTGTGGCCTCCAGGTGAGGTGCCGGTCCAGTGTGACGCCCAGGTACTTCGCAGTACCGTTCCACGGGACCGGGACGCCTCGGACCGAGACTGTGGGCGCGCCGTCCTTGACGTGTCTCGTCGCAATGACGATGGCCTGGGACTTCTCCCCATTGTAGGCCAGGCGCCATTTTTTCGCCCTGAGAGCAGAGAATCACAAGGCCCAGCCAGTGTCGCGGGCGGGCGCGGACGGCCGAGAGAGCGGCCGCCACTCTGCGCGCCGCCGCGCCGCGCCTCCCGCGCTTGCTACCGCCCAACGTCCGACAGCCTGTGCGGAGCAGCCCCAAACCTGCGCCACAACCGCCCGCGCCTTTCAAACCACCGAGGATGGGGCTACACACAGCCACACCACAGTCGCCAACCAGTCGCCACGGCAGCGCCGCAAACCACGGCCAAACTGCAGCTACCGCGCGCTACAGCCTGGGTCGGCCCGCCGAGAATCGCCGCCCCCGCCCAAATGCCGCCCCCACAGCCCCAGCCGACGACCCGCCACAATGGCCAAACCTTCGGCAAAACTCCCACACCGTCGCCGCGGCAGCCCGGCCAGCGCGGCCGGCGCCACAGCCACACAAGCCGAGGCGTGCGGCGATGACGGCCGTGCAAACGCGCCTCCGCCGCCCCATCGCCTTCCGTCGCCCTCCCGCCGTTTCCCGATCGGCCCGCAGCCGTCGGGCCACATCGCGCGCCGTCCTCCTCCTCTCGCCCGCCAACATTCACAGCCGTTTCTCAACAATTGCCCGCCGCAAACGGACGCCGCCTGCGCAACAGGCGCCGCCGCCCCTCGCCGCTTCCGACCCACAACCCCTCGACCGAGGCAAACCGCAATCCGAATCTACAGACCAACCCAATCTGCCGTCAAGCACACACGACAGCCGACCTTACACGTTACGCGTTACACATTACGTTTACACGTCTACGTTAGGTTAGGTTAGGTGGACGTGGGTTAGGTTAAGGGGACTTGGGTTAGGTTAAGCGTCAAACTTAGGTTAAGCATTCAAACACGTCAGGCGTCAGAGGTTAGGTTAGGTTAGGTTAGGTTACACGTTAGGTTAGGTTAAGGGGTCAGTGCTAGGTTAAGAAGCGTCAAACGTAGGTTAAAAAAGCGTTCAAACGTGAGGCGTGAGCCGGACAGCTTACCTTACGTAGACGTTAGGGGCTCACAGGCTGAGCTCACCTCGCCACACCACAGGTTAGGTTCGGTTCGGTTCGGTTCGCTCGGCTCAGCGTAAAGCGCCGAGGTCAGGGTTACGTTCGTTCACCTTCGGGCGCCACACTTTCGGTTGAAAGGTCGCGACGGGACGACGTCGGCAGGCACGCCGCAAACGAACAAAAACGTACAGACGACGTCGGAAACCGCCGACAGACGGGGGAGCAGCACGACCACGACCAGACACCGAGCGCGAACCAGACACACGCGAACCACCCCCACCGGCCAAAGGGCACCACACAACAACCCAGAGCACCACGTGTCGACACCAGAGCAACCCGCCGCTCACGCGACATGGCTGGCACCGAAGGGCAACCGCCCGCAACTGCGCTTTCCGCGCCGGCCCGGATGCACGTCGTGCTACAACAACACCACTACCGTACACAGCCGCTGTTCACAACATCACTATCAATGGCGCGCCCGCGGCTCGCCGCCGTCGCAGTCGCAGCCCCAACGCCAGCACTTTTGCACCACCATTCACACGCACCGCAACACAGCTCGCCGACACAGCCGAACAAAACAAACACCACACAACAACAACAGCAACAACGCCGCCGCCTCTACTTGTGCCGGCGACCCACCCCGCCGATGGCGCACCTTTCGCCAGCCGGCAATCGACACACACGCACCCACCCACCGGGGCCCAGTGCAAAAAAAAAAACACACAAAAACAAAAAAACAAAACAACACAAACGACACGGGAAGCGCACACCGCCACTTCGCGCGCACGCCACCAACCAGTCGTCGTCTCAAAATAACAAACACAAACAAAATAAACTAACAACTAGGGCAACACAAAACAAAAACGCCTCGCACGAACCGCCCACAAAAAGGACAAGCACACGCACAGCCTCTGCTGACGACCACGACGCAGCGGCACGCTGCTCCTGTCCCGCGCCCCGCGCCCCACTCGATTCACAACTCACGCGACACCGTCAACGACGGGCTCGCTTCCCGCAACCTACCACCTTTCCGCCACGACGCACAGCCCCAGCCCCACCCGACGACTGCACTTTCACCACCGCCTCCCCCTTCCCCCCCAAAACACACACACACACACACACACACAGCCAGCCAAAAACGCACTCGCGACCCACACATGCACGTGCATCGGCACACGCCAACCAGTCAACGTCGACAACCACACGCCACGCAAGGCTCGAAACGAAAACGAAACCGGCGTCCTTCCACGTTGCCATCAAGCTACGCGACACAAGACACAAGGAACCAACACAACAGCCGGCCCCACTAATTCCCACTCTCACGCCGCAAAAAGCACACCGAAACCGCCAAACACGCACGCACATTCCCCTTCGCACTGACACCACCGACCGGCTCGCTACCACACACCTCTCGGCAGCCGTTTCACGCCAATTCGCCACACAGTCGACAAGCGCCCGCCCTGTACGGCACACGCAACGACGCAGCGCAGCAAAGGGCGCCCGCAACACATACCTCTCCGCCGCCCGACGCGCCAACCGCCACACCACACCGCCAGCCACTCGCAAATTGTGCACTGCCACCAGCCACACGTCCAACACGCCGCGCCGCCTCCGGCCACCCGCCAGGGGGCGCTCACGTCCGCGACAACAGCGCGGCCCGCCGGGCCGGGCCGAACCGAACCGAGCCGCCGCTGCTCTGCACTCGGCACGGCCACACCCTGCTGCAGACCGGGCTCGTCCCTCTGTACGCGTCTGCCTGCGCATCAACACAACACGACCTTTTTTTTTTTTCTCTCTCTCTCTACCGCCATCCCTTCTTCTCGCGTTTTACTCGTTGTTGCAGCAGCGGCGCACACCTACACATCCACAGCCCCAGCCGAGCCGGCCTCACCTCAGGGCCCGCCGCCAGCGTCTCCTCCTCGGGCACAGGTGCGGTGCTGTGGCCGCCCATCCAACCGCATTGCTGGCCGTCCAGCCACCAGGCGTTCCCACTGCCGCGAGCCACGCCGCGCACCGACCCTGCTGCAGAAAACGAAGCATAGCCAGAGACCGACCGATACACAAAGCAAGCCGTCGCCTCGCCTCTTGTCCTTCCTGCCTTCCTTCCGCCCCCGCCCTTCTCACACCACCGCCTCTCCACTTTCGCCCCCCCCTCCTTTTTTTTTTTTTTTTTTTGTTTTCTTCTTTCTTTCTTTGGCCCTCTCTCCTTCCCGCCATGGCGGTTACGGCACCGCCTGCAGCGGCAGATTTTTTGCGCCCACACGCCTACTCCTACCACCATTAACCTTGCCCTGCCCTGCCCTGCCCTGCCCTGCCCTGCCCTGCCCTGCCCATCAACGTCGCAGTCGAACCGACGCTTGCCAACACACTGCCCACGTTCCTTTCTCTTTTCGGCCTACGCCCATTACGCGCCGCCGCCACAGCACCTTCCCTTCCCACAACACACCGACGTCATCACACGCCCCAAAAACAGGGGCCACGACCGTGTTCCTCGCCCACTCCCATCCCGCACGGTACGCACATTCCCAACTACTACCGCGCACCCTCCCTTTCCAATCTGTGTGTCTCTGTGTCTGTGTCCTGTCCGCGCGTGACGCCTCTCAACATCCGCCGTCCCCCGTCCCGTTTTCGCCCCCATGCCGTCGTCGCGCCGCCTCCGCCCCTGTCCGCCCCGCACCACACCATACACCGCTGCTTGTCCCGGCCGTTGCCACCAAAGGCGCCGACCGCAAACGCGCCACGCCGCAGCCCCCGTGCGTCTCGCGCTCGCTTGCATCTCCGTGCCGACGCTGCCTCTCTTCCCGCTCGCACTCGACCTCGACAACACAGTCTTTGGCTCCGCCACTGCGTGTTCCGGTGGTACGCACGCTGCAACACGTATGTATTCATTACCAGAGCGATGGCGAGGCATGACAGCATCTCTGTCTGACCAGAGAGTTCTTTATCGCTGCTAGTCGGCGCTTGGACCGCGCCAGACGACAGTAGTGGCACGCACCGGGTCGCCAGGAACAGTTGTTATATATATATATTGTAGCGCGAGTCGGGAGAGGTAGTAGTCGGTCGACAGTAGTAGCGGGTGGACGGTTGTACTGAGCGGGCGTCGGCGGCGTGCTCTGCTCGTCTCGCGACTCTGGTCACGGTTCGGGACGATGTATAGTCTATTGTGTTATAATCAAAAGGTGGTGTGACGCTGCATTGCGCAAATCTGATAACGTATGTTCATTGTACTTATTTTGTTCAACAACAAAAGCCCCACTATTACTTTTTTTCTAAAGTAACTTTTGTCTCTTAACGAAAAACATTCACTTTTTAAAGACTACTTCCTATGGCATTTCCCTCCAAGGAGTGCAATTAATTACCAGCCAGCACTCATTCATTGCACACAGCTGTGTAAGGGGTATCTACAATTGAGGAGCGGATATAAATGCAATTTTTTGTTTTTTTTTTTGTTTTTTTTTTTTTTTTTGTGTGTGTGTTGTAACCTCCCAGCAACATTTAAAATAATGGACAATGTTATTTACGGATGCTAATGGACATTGCGCTAATTGTAACCTCGCCCACAATGAGAGGTATTGAAAATGGCAACAAAAATGTGAAATTCGCAATCTGACTCAAATATAAAGTCTTCACACAACATTTAAAAACGTCCGTTCAGTGACAAGAAACTTCAATTAAACCGAAATATCGGTCTTTGGCCCTGTGCAAAACAATCAGAATTAATGTCTTACCTCCGAATAAATGGATGTCACATTTCTGCTCTGGTTGTTGCGCAGCGCTTGGAGGAACTGCATTGCAAATAATAATATTCTCTTTTTTTGTGATTTTAGTGACATTTTTCTTCAAAGAAGTGGAATGAAATGTGAAGTGCAACGAACTCTTTAGTTCAATAAACAATTAAATGTTTGAAAAATGCTTTTGAAATAAAAATTATTACTGGGGAACTTGTTGGAGAATAATTACAATAAATACAATTTTTCATTATCTAATGATTATATTAATTAACAGTATACCTTATTCACCATCTTGACCAGTGTTGCCGACCGCCTACATCACACAACCGCACTCGGCTGCTACTACTGACCGACCGCTCTGCATGACGACTATTAGCGTACTGCACGCGACGACTACTGACAGAGTACAGCCCTCAACTACACAGAGCTACGGACTCGCAACGACTACTGACTGACTGACTGACTGAGAACCGCTCGCAACACTCGCGCAGTCCAGCGCAAACTCTCTGGTCACAGATGCTACAATGTCTCGCCATCGCTACTATGTTACATACGTGTTTCAGTGTCTTTTTCATTGGGGTAACGATCTTTGGCTCTTTTTATTCTGAATACAGGGCCAAAGGTCAACGCTGCTGCCCTTATACAATTTATCAGGTTTCATTATGTCTGTTGCAATGTTACATACGGTTCACTCTTTCATTAATATTATCGTTGGGTTTGTTTTGTAGGGACGTTAACATTCTGGCACATTTTTATTATCATCGGACTCTCTGCTATTTGTGCAGGGAGGTTATACCTGGGTCCATTTCCATTTCCATTTACATTTTAATATTGATAGACTTTTTGTTTTTCCTTCTTTTTTTTTTTTTTTTGTTGTTTTTTTTTTGTTTTGTTTTTCCCGCTCTCACCACCACCGCCGCATCACGCCTTCCGTTTTCTTGGTTTCTTTTCTGTTCTTCAACTGCTTCAACATCACCGCGCCCCATTTCCACACCACAGCCATCAGCCTCCAAGACGGGCGGGCGCAGTGTGCCATTTCCGGCGCACAAGCACACCCGTACGGTACTCTCCTCGCCCCCACGCCACCAACAACACAGCGACCACGCGGCTTTCAGGCATGGCACGGCACGGCACCGGCGAAATGCGCCGCCCCCGCCCCTCCGCGCATCCGTCCGTCTCGCCACGTTCACTGACAGCCGCGTCTGCGGCTACACCACGACAACCACAACACAACACCGCTCCCCTCCCTGGCAACTCACATTGTTTTTCTCCTCCTCTTTTGCACAAACCACAACGCCGAGCACAGGCGCAAGCCACCCACACCGCGCCCCTCCCCGTCCCGTCTTTGGCCGCCGCTCCTCGTTTCCTCGTTTGCCCCCTCCCATCTCCCGAAATGCCATGCCAGCAGCGTTACGCATGCCCCTCCCCTGTCCACACAACACTACCGCCTAACGAACAGCCTTCCGGGCCACATGCAGGGCACGCCCACCTCCAAACACTGCCAATTCACGGACGCACGCACGCACGCACGCACGCACGCACGCACACACACACACACACACACACACACACACACTCACTTTCTCGACACCTTTCTGTACGGAGGGTGCGTCATCTCGACCGTGACAGAGTGACGGCAACTATCGACGATCCATTTCCCCCCACTGGTAAAACATGTCCACTAACACCTACATACATCATTCAAGTACACAGACAATAGCATACACACAATGGGAGGGCACACGAACATGGACGGCACGGCACTGTCATACACTCTTCCTCAGAACCATATCAACAAACGTTACGTACATCCGGGAAAGCGAAAGCGAACGCGAAAGCGAAAGCAAAAGCAAAGGCAAAGCCCAATGCAGCCGTCAAAGGTAACGTTCACCACGGCAGACACTTGCAGCCGCGCCGCCGTTAAACGCATTTCAGTGCGGCTCCAATACGCCTCCGACACGGGAACGTTCCGTTGCTCTACGAATGCGTTTCTCCCCTTTTTCCCTTCCCCCCCTCCTTGCACTCTTGCCTCATTCCTCACGTTCTGCCCGGACATTCGACCGATCAAAGTCAACCTTTCGTTACCGTTCTCAGCGCGACGGTGTACAACAGTATGACGGGTGTGCCCACGACTTCGGTTCAGTTGCGTGACGCCGGTCTATCGCGCCGATCGACAGTTACTCAGGGGGCGACGGATCGGACCACGTCACCGACACACAAAACACTTTCAAAACAAACAAATACATACCGGATGGACACAGACAAACACGTGTACAGACATTCGCCAAACAAACGACCGCCGCCGCCGTCGTCGCGCTTACTGTATACTGCACTGGACACGCGTGCATCTTGAATGACGACATCGGTGTGCGTGCGTCGTACGCAATCAGTCAGACACGGCTATCAAACATCAGAGTCGAATGGTACATCATCGTGCGTGTCGCCGTACACGTACAGTACAATACAACAACAATGCGTCTTAATGGCACGTTCATTTCAACGTCACTCACACACCTCCACGCTGCAGTTACGTCGCACCATTGTCAAACTCGGCGTACAGCAAAGGGAATAGTGGGCGGCAAAAAAAAAAAAAAAAACCAAACAAAAACATTTCACATTTCACCCTCGCCATGTATGATGTGCAAACAAAACAAACCCGCAAACGGCCGTCGTTACGGTGACACAATAGTCGCCGATCGCACTGTCCCCCCTCGCAGACGGGTAACACACACACACACACCAACAACACCAATGGGTCAAAAACCACGCCAACGAGGCGTGCCACCATTCCACGCCACGGCGACCAACCTCGTGGCCGTACCCCGCGCAACACGCTTTGACGCGCCCCCCCCACCCACAATCAAAATGCACACATACATCACAGCCGTCCACACAAACAACAACAACAACAATTCCGCCCTTCCCGCAAAAGGCAAGTTGGTGGCCCTGAAAAGGGCCGTTTTGCCGCTCTCGCAACGGACGAGCCTTCTCCATCCTTCCTTCCTTCCATTCCAGAGCCACCCCCTTACTTGGAGCTCGTGTACTTGGTCACCGCCTTCGTGCCCTCGCTCACGGCGTGCTTGGCCAGCTCGCCAGGCAGCAACAGCCGCACAGCGGTCTGGATCTCGCGGGACGTGATGGTCGAGCGCTTGTTGTAGTGCGCCAGGCGAGAAGCCTCGGCCGCAATGCGCTCGAAAATGTCGTTCACGAAGCTGTTCATGATGCTCATCGCCTTCGACGAGATGCCCGTGTCAGGGTGCACCTGCTTCAGCACCTTGTAGATGTAGATGGCATAGCTCTCCTTCCTCTTGCGCTTCTTCTTCTTGTCGCCCTTCGAAATGTTCTTCTGCGCCTTGCCAGCCTTCTTGGCGGCCTTCCCGCTAGTCTTGGGCGGCATCTCGAACCAACGTACGGCAGCAGCAACACCAGTAGCAAGCGCTCCGCTCTAGTCAGCGTCTCCCCACACAGTGGCACCCGCCGCCAGCCGCCGCCGCACCTTTACCAGCTCGCCCTGTTGCGGCCGCCGACCAATGGGGCGCGCGCGCAACCGGCCGCCGCACCCGAGCCCATAAAGCACCCCCACCCCGGCTGCGCCGGCACGCACTCCGCTGCTCGACTCGCTGCCGCTCGCACCGGTCGTTTTCGTTTCCGTTTCGTGTGCACCGTCGCTAGCCCATCGCCATGTCCGGACGCGGAAAGGGAGGCAAAGTCAAGGGCAAGTCAAAGTCCCGCTCAAGCAGGGCCGGGCTCCAGTTCCCGGTCGGCAGAATCCACCGCCTCCTGCGCAAGGGAAACTACGCAGAGCGCGTCGGCGCCGGGGCGCCCGTCTACCTCGCCGCCGTCATGGAGTACCTCGCGGCTGAGGTGCTCGAGCTGGCCGGAAACGCGGCCCGCGACAACAAGAAGACGCGCATCATCCCGCGCCACCTGCAGCTTGCCATCCGCAACGACGAGGAGCTCAACAAGCTCCTGTCGGGCGTCACCATCGCACAGGGTGGTGTCCTGCCCAACATCCAGGCCGTCCTGCTGCCAAAGAAGACCGAGAAGAAGGCCTAAAGGAGGCCAGGCAATCGCAGCGCCGCGTGCTCCCCTGCACGCAACGCGCTTTGCCGGCTCGGCCCACAACAATCGGCCCTTTTCAGGGCCACCACACAAACCTACGTCCAAAGCAAAATTTCAGTCGTCCTCGCCGCACCTTGTTTTGTTTCAACTTTGCACTGTCACAGCACAGCCGCCGCCGGCGCACGTCCGCCATCTTGTCGTCCACACAGCCCGTGTGGCCCAACACACACACACACATTTTGCACGGTCGCAGTCGCCTTCCAAACCGACAACGGCAGCAATAATGACCATTGTTAAAGGGAGGCGTGTCGACACACCGCCCTCCACTCCCGCGCGCAACGGCCGTCGACACGAACGAAACAGCTGATCCGGCCGCCTATGCCCACACGCCTTGCCTCGGAAACCCCAACGCCGCCGCAAACAAACACACAGAGCCAAACCACGCAAGCAAATAATCACCGCCTCTCGCACAACAACACACAGCCCGCCATCTCCGTCGCGATCGATACAAAGACACACAAACGAAGCAGCTCCACACACAGCCAGCCACATGACACGTTTCCTTTCCTTCTCCCCTCCCAGTCACATCACGTCGCTCAAACGGAAAGAAAGAAAGAAACAAACAAACACACGCAGCAACAACACAGACTCTTTCGCACTTTTCAACTTCCGAACAGTGTGGTGGCCCTGAAAAGGGCCGTTTTCTAGTCTCTCCCACCCACAAGCACGGCCGCGGGAAGGCCAGCGCCCGCTGCGACGCAGCCTAACCGCCGAAACCGTACAGGGTGCGCCCCTGCCTCTTCAGGGCGTACACCACGTCCATGGCCGTCACAGTCTTGCGCTTGGCGTGCTCAGTGTACGTCACCGCGTCGCGGATCACGTTCTCCAGGAACACCTTCAGCACCCCGCGGGTCTCCTCGTAGATCAGACCAGAGATGCGCTTCACGCCGCCCCTGCGAGCCAGGCGGCGGATGGCGGGCTTCGTGATGCCCTGG
Source organism: Schistocerca serialis cubense (assembly GCF_023864345.2). Lineage (NCBI taxonomy): Eukaryota > Metazoa > Arthropoda > Insecta > Orthoptera > Acrididae > Schistocerca > Schistocerca serialis. The sequence continues at coordinate 94,645 of NW_026047517.1, read as the reverse complement.
ATGTTGTCGCGCAACACCTTGCGGTGCCGCTTGGCGCCACCCTTGCCGAGCCCCTTTCCTCCCTTGCCGCGGCCTGTCATCCTTCCTTCCTCGGGCAAAGCAAAACGTGCACAAACAGCAGCTGCAGCGGCTGGCGAGTCGGCTACGGTCTGCGCCCAGCGCGCCCGCCGCCCCCCTATATAGACTCTGGCCCGCCCTCCCCCCACCACGCGCAACCGAGGGCATATAAGCGCAGCACGGAGGCGCGCGGGCCCGTTGTCAAGGCAGCACCGGACGCCGCGCCGCACCTAACCTCCACGCACGCCGCTCCGCTACCGCTACCGCTACCGCCATGGCCCGCACAAAGCAAACGGCCCGCAAGTCCACCGGCGGAAAGGCGCCGCGCAAACAGCTCGCCACCAAGGCGGCGAGGAAGAGCGCGCCCGCCACCGGAGGCGTCAAGAAGCCCCACCGCTACAGGCCGGGCACCGTCGCCCTGCGAGAAATCAGGCGCTACCAGAAGAGCACAGAGCTGCTCATCCGCAAGCTGCCATTCCAGCGCCTAGTGCGCGAGATCGCCCAGGACTTCAAGACCGACCTGCGCTTCCAGAGCTCCGCAGTCATGGCCCTGCAGGAGGCCAGCGAGGCCTACCTCGTCGGCCTCTTCGAAGACACCAACCTGTGCGCAATCCACGCCAAGCGCGTCACCATCATGCCCAAGGACATCCAGCTCGCGCGCCGCATCCGCGGCGAGCGCGCCTAAACCGCGCCGCGGCACCGCACCGCACAAACAAAAACGGCCCTTTTCAGGGCCACTAACATCTCTCCGTCGCGAGCAAACTTTGTCGGTCGCCTGCCTCTCGCCCCGCAACCCAAAAACAAAAACCACCACTTCCCGTCCGTCCGCCACACCCGCTCACTCTGCCTGCCTGCTAGCAGCGCGCAACAATCACACATCATCCCTCCCCGGCGCTCCAAGCGCACAATACCCAACGGCCGACGTCACACCGCACGGCTGGCTGGCTGGCCGGCCGCCCGCCGCTTTCGTTTCGAAAACAAAAAAAAAACCCGCACTCCACTCCGACGGCCAACGGCCAGGCAGGCGCGCTCGCTCGCTCTACACGCCGCCGAAATCCCCGCCGACTCCTTCCACATCTCAACGTGCCCCCCGTTGCAAAACATAACACACACAAAGGAACAAAACAAAGACCAGACACGACTCGACAAGACAGACATCCGAGAAGAACGAACGCAGGCAAGCCATCCAACGTATTCAAACAAAACAACGTGACAGAAAACCAACCGTCGGCCGCCGCCACAAACACGGCGACAATCAACCACGACAACAACAACACCGCTTACCGCTACCGCCGCCCACACCCGCCACCGACCCCCGCAATCCAACCACCACGGCACGCAAACAGCATCCCCACGGGCATACAGACAGACACCCACACCAAACGCAACACGACAATCAAAACCTTCCCCGACGTGCTTTGATGGCCCTGAGAAGGGCCGTTTTGGGCCGCGCGTCTCTTGCGCGCCACTAGACGACGACGGGGGGTGGGGACGACGGAGTCAAGCGCCAAACCCTTCCTTTCCCATCTCTTTCTCCTCTACTCTACTCTACTTCTTCTTCTTGGGCGAAGCCTTCGCCTTAGACGGCGTCGTCGCCTTCTTCGGGCGCGGCGCCTTCGGCTTCTTCGTCGGAACCTTGGCGGCCTTCTTCGCCTTCGACGGCGACTTGGCCTTGGCCGGCTTGGCCGCAGCCGCCTTCTTCGCACCCGCGGGAGCGGCCGACGCCGCAGACGCCTTCTTGGCGGCGCCCGCCTTCCGACCGGTCGCCGCCTTCACGCCACCAGCCTTCTTTGCGCCGGCCGCACGGGCGCCCTTCTTCTCCTTGCTGGCCGGAGCGGCGCGCTTCTTCTTGGCACCGCCAGCACGAGCCTTGCCGCCCTCGGCCGCCCCCCCGCCGCCGGCGCCGGCAAGCTTGAACGAGCCGGACGCGCCCTTCCCCTTCGTCTGCACCAGCTCGCCCGCCACGACGGCCGACTTGAGGTACTTCTTGATAAACGGCGCCAGCTTCTCCGCGTCCAGCTTGTAGTGCGCGGCTATGTACTTCTTGATCGCCTGCAGCGACGACCCGCCGCGCTCCTTCAGACTCTTGATGGCGGCCGTCACCATCTCAGAGGTGCGCGGGTGCGCAGGCTTGGCGCGCGGCTTCTTCGCAGACGACGCAGACTTGGCCTTCTTCGTAGTGCCGGTGGCGGCGGGTGCCGCAGCAGTCTCGTTCGTAGCCGCCTGATCTGCCATTTCGACGACGCGCGTAACACACAGCGAGAGCGAGCGGGACGGCAGGCACGCAAGCACAGCACAGCAGCAGAGCAGAGAATGAATGCCTTCTGTTTGCACTTTTGTAATGAAGTACCACTGGGCTGTGCCCGTCTGACTTCTAGAAATGCGCTAGAGGGTTCATGAAGTTGGTGGTTTGGTTTGTGTGCGTGTTTTTGAGTAAATGTTTGTTCTGGGTGTGTGTTTGTGTGTTTTAAATGTCCCTAAAGTGGCGCGCGAGGGTTAATTTAGGTCTCTTATGTTGAAGGTTTGGGTGTTCGCAGCCTAAATTTTGAATGAGGTGATGGGGCGATGCTTGTGTTCTCTCATAAAGTTTGGCAGATTTTTCCTTTATGAGGGAATAGATGGTGGGCTGTTCTAGGAATTCTCTGATATGTGTGTTCCGGACGTATCTGTCAGCACCTGAGATTACCCGGAAGGTTTTATTTTGTAGCCGTTGTAGCCTTAAGAGTGAGGTGTCTGACGCCATTGACCACACTTCCGAACCATACAAGATGACCGGAAGCATGAGTTGGCGCCAGAGAAGCATTTTGCATTTCAAGGTGAGTCCTTCACCCTTCAGAAGAGGGTATAGTTGGGACAGGAGCGCGCACCCTTTGTTTGCCGCTTTCTTTATGTGTTGCCTCCATGTGAGGCGGCTGTCGATCTCCATCCCGAGATATGTGATGCAATTTCGCCAGGCTAGGTCCCGACCCCCAATTGTTAGTTGCTGGTCAGGGAGTTTTAGCCTGGTTGTGAAGTATATGGCCTGGGTTTTGTTTGGATTGATTTTAATTTTCCATAAATTGCACCACTGCGTTATGGAGTCGAGGTGGGCTTGCAGCTTTCGTCGTATGAATTCAAGGTTGCGGCTACTCCTGTAGATGGCTGTGTCGTCGGCGTAGAGAGCGATCTCCCCGCCGACCTGCTTCGGTATGTCGTTCGTGTAAATGGAGTATAGGACTGGACCTAAAACCGAACCCTGGGGAACTCCGGCCGCAATCGGTCGCATCTGGCTCAATCCCGTCCCATTTCTTACGAAGAAGTGACGCTCCGCAAGAAATGAGTCAATGATCTTTATTATATGTTCTGGGCACCCTATGTGATCTAGTTTAAATATTAGGCCATCGTGCCAGACGCGGTCGAATGCTTTCTCTATGTCCAGGAATACTGCTCCTGTGGATTCTCTCTTTGCCCTGGCCAGACAAGCGTGTTCAACCAAGCGCAGGCATTGTTGGACTGTGGAGTGCTCAGCGCGGAATCCAAACTGCTCAGGCAACAGGATGTTGTTGTCAGTAAGGAATTTCTGGAGGGTTGTGAGTATAAGCAGCTCAAGGATTTTACTCATGCCAGTGAGTAAGGAAATTGGTCTGTAACTTTCAGGTAGGAGAAGGTTTTTGTTAGGTTTGGGGAGGGTGATTACCTTAGCAGTTTTCCACGCTGAGGGGAAGTAGGTGAGTTTTAGGCAAGCGTTGAAGACGCTTACCAGAAATGTTATGGCGGGAGGCGGAAGGTGCTTTAGGAGTGGGGTGCGGATGCGGTCAGGGCCAGGAGCCTTGTGGTTTCCCTGTCGCTTGATGAGTGCACTTATTGTCGGTTCGTTAACGGGCACGAATTCTGTGTTTGGGCGCGAATTTCTTATCTGAGTCACTCGTCCGATGACTATTCTTTCCTGCCTCTCACTCTCGTCATCATCGATGACGTGAGTTCGGAATTGTGACTCTAGTGATTTTGCCATTATTTCCGCCTTTTCTTGGTCTTCGTAAGCTAGTCCGTTCTCGCCGTGGAGTGGCCTGTTCTCTCTGGTGGGGGCTTTCCGCTGCCGGGCTATTTGCCAGATCTTGCGTTTACTGTTCTCTGTTTCGGCGGTTTGTAACATCTCCTCCCAGCAGCGGCTCCTGTGCTCCTGCAGTCGGAGTTTCACCTGGTCCTCAAGCCTCCGCAGCAGGCGGCGGTCAGTGGGGTCGCGGTGACGCTGCCACTGCTTACGCAGCCTGCGTTTGGCGACTATGAGGTCCCAGATGTCAGGGGGCAGGTCCCTGGCGCCCGGCTCTGTAGTGAGTCTGACGCTAGTAGCACGAGCACAGGCGTGGAGGACGTCTGTGAAGTTCGCTATTGCGTCGTCAATTTCTCCTGTTGTCTCCATCTGCGGGATTTCCTCCACGTGCTCACCCACCAGGTATTTATATCGGTCCCAGTTTGTTATAACTTCTGTTCTTGCCATCCTCCCGGCATCGTCTTCGACACTGGCTATGTCCAGAACGACCGGATTATGATCGGAGTTCAGCTCGTGGTGCACTGTGACCGTCGCATCGAGAGCAAAGTTTTTAACGACAAAAATATCCAGGATATCCGGGTTTTTTGTCGGGTCCGCAGGGATATGCGTAGGCTCGTCGGGTGCGATGACGCTGAGGGCGGCACGCCTCTCGACGAGTCTATGCAACCTCACGCCACTACAGTTCTCGGCGCGGCAGCCAAAGGCCCTATGCTTCGAGTTGAGGTCCCCCCCCACAATTACACGAGCGCCAGTACCGAGCAGTGCCTGAAGGTCCTGTTGCAGTATAGTGGTGGCTGGGGAGTGGTACGCGGAAATTACAATGTATGTTGTGTTTCTGATTTTTATTTCTATACCGGCCGCCTCGATGCTGGGTGTCTGAGGTAAGTCCACGGTGCGAAAGCACCGCCTGCCTTTCACAAGGATCGCCACTCCGCCACCTGCGCGGCCTACGCGGTCGGCTCTATGTATGACATAGTTACGGACGGAGAAGCGGTCCTCGGGCTTAAGGTGGGTCTCTGTCAGGCACACAACATCGATGTCATGCCGGTCGAGAAATTCTTCTAGCAACTGTTTTTGAGGTTTTACGCCATTGGCGTTAAAGTTTAATATTGAGACTTTTCTGGATCTAGGGGGATCCATTAAAAGTTTCAAATAATGTCATAGCACCCTCAGCGAGGGCCATGAATTTGCTGAGGCCATCAGGCGCCGCCCGCACGCGCGCCATGGTGTCCCTAATTGTGTACATTACGTTTGCTAGGCTGAAGCCCGCAAACAGTTGGCGCAGCTCGTCAAAGACGCCGAGCGGCGTCCCTGGTTGCTGGCCAGCAGCCCACTGAGGCGGCGCGGCAGCTGCGGGCGCCTGAGTGCGCTGGTGGCGTGGAGGGGGTGGCCAGGCGGCGGCAGCCGTCGGGGCGCGTGGTGGGGGTAGCGAGGGAAAGGCCTCTCGCCCCGGCGCAGTCGCTCCGCGACTGCTGGTGGCGGCAGAGCTAGCTGTCGGCGCCTTGGCCGCAGAGGCAGGCTGCGCCGACCCCGCAGAAGCGCCCCGCGTCAGCGCCACGCCGTTTGCCGACCGGGGTGGACGGGTAGCCATTAGCTGTATGCGTGCGGGGCAGCGGCTGTAGTTCGCCGGGTGATCGCCCTCGCACAGCGCGCATTTTGCTGGGGTCTTTCGGCTCTTTTTGCACGCGTTTGTCAAGTGCGGCCCGGCGCACTTGACGCATTTTGGGGGGTGGTGGCATTGTTCCGCAGTGTGGAACAGCTGTTGGCATTGGTGGCACTGTACAGGGCCTTCAGGCTGTTGGTATTTTTCAATGGTGACTTTACAGTTCATGAAGAGCTCGGTCCTTAAGAGCTCTCTATTCTTCTCGTCTGGGTGAAGGATCACCTTGAATTGCGCACGCTTTCTACGTCCCTCACCGGGGTTGTTGGGGTCAGAGGCGCGCGTTTCCTGTTTTACCTCAATGACTTTGTACTTGCGCTCAATGAGCAGTTCTTTTATTTCGGCGGGATCGGTGTCTCGCGGGAGACCCTTAATCACCGCCTTATATGCGTTTTTTTCCGTTACCGGAAATGTGTGGAAGGGGATTTTCTTTTGTGTGAAATACTCCACAAGAAATCTGAAGTCAGGAGGTGTCGACGGTTGAAATTTCACCGACGACCCTTTGCATGACGTATTGAGTCCCCCTTTTAATTGTGGGGCGACCTCTTTTATGATTTTCATGGTCCCATTTTGGATAGTGGCAATAATGGGAGGCACTTTCTCCCGTCTCTGTTTTTGTTGCGCTTGCGCGCCAGAGGTCGAGGGACGGGCTGGCGCCGCTTCGACCGCTTCCACGCCGTCGGAAGCGATCGGCGCGAAGCTGTTTGATGTGGGGATGTTGGCTACAACGGTTTCCCCCCCTACTTCCATGTCATCGCTGTTTGGGGTCTCGTTTTCCTCAGCGAGCCGGCTTGGGGCCGGACGCTTAGGTGCTGGCATTACGTCCGTATCTTGTAAACGTGTTTTTGCCTTGGTTATGCTTGTGGAGGATTGGCCGCGGGTACCCAGGGCCTGGGTGCCGCAGCGGACTGGGACTTTGGGCTTACCCAATATGTCTGATCTAGCGGTCCTAGAAGCCTGACATGCACTGCCAAGGGGCACTGGTTGCTCGCTCGTTGGCACCGTTAGGTTTCCCTGAGCAGTGCCAGCCCTAACATTGACTACGCGCGGGTTACCGGGTAGCACCACGGGCCCTGACGTAGGAACTTCCCTACTCTCGGGGGAGCAGGGAGGATGCCCTGCGGCAGTGTCTGAACGAATCACTACGGAGGCAGATCAGACGACGATTGAACAAGAAAACCACGGCCCTCGCCGCCACCGCGCCGCCAGTAGACCGGCGGCAGCTGCACGACAAAGGGACCAGGCCCGTGTCACCACACGACAATAATGCGGCGCAATCGCTAAGCGTGCGCACCCACACACACGACAATTTTGCTTGCGTTACGCATGCGCAACGCACACAACAATTTTGCCCCGCTACGGCAAGCGTAGCGCGCTCGAAGTATCGTCCGGCAGCGTGCGGCAGCAACGCGTCCGCACTCGACCGGTCGTCCCCCTCGAATGAGCCAGCAGAGAATCACAAGGCCCAGCCAGTGTCGCGGGCGGGCGCGGACGGCCGAGAGAGCGGCCGCCACTCTGCGCGCCGCCGCGCCGCGCCTCCCGCGCTTGCTACCGCCCAACGTCCGACAGCCTGTGCGGAGCAGCCCCAAACCTGCGCCACAACCGCCCGCGCCTTTCAAACCACCGAGGATGGGGCTACACACAGCCACACCACAGTCGCCAACCAGTCGCCACGGCAGCGCCGCAAACCACGGCCAAACTGCAGCTACCGCGCGCTACAGCCTGGGTCGGCCCGCCGAGAATCGCCGCCCCCGCCCAAATGCCGCCCCCACAGCCCCAGCCGACGACCCGCCACAATGGCCAAACCTTCGGCAAAACTCCCACACCGTCGCCGCGGCAGCCCGGCCAGCGCGGCCGGCGCCACAGCCACACAAGCCGAGGCGTGCGGCGATGACGGCCGTGCAAACGCGCCTCCGCCGCCCCATCGCCTTCCGTCGCCCTCCCGCCGTTTCCCGATCGGCCCGCAGCCGTCGGGCCACATCGCGCGCCGTCCTCCTCCTCTCGCCCGCCAACATTCACAGCCGTTTCTCAACAATTGCCCGCCGCAAACGGACGCCGCCTGCGCAACAGGCGCCGCCGCCCCTCGCCGCTTCCGACCCACAACCCCTCGACCGAGGCAAACCGCAATCCGAATCTACAGACCAACCCAATCTGCCGTCAAGCACACACGACAGCCGACCTTACACGTTACGCGTTACACATTACGTTTACACGTCTACGTTAGGTTAGGTTAGGTGGACGTGGGTTAGGTTAAGGGGACTTGGGTTAGGTTAAGCGTCAAACTTAGGTTAAGCATTCAAACACGTCAGGCGTCAGAGGTTAGGTTAGGTTAGGTTAGGTTACACGTTAGGTTAGGTTAAGGGGTCAGTGCTAGGTTAAGAAGCGTCAAACGTAGGTTAAAAAAGCGTTCAAACGTGAGGCGTGAGCCGGACAGCTTACCTTACGTAGACGTTAGGGGCTCACAGGCTGAGCTCACCTCGCCACACCACAGGTTAGGTTCGGTTCGGTTCGGTTCGCTCGGCTCAGCGTAAAGCGCCGAGGTCAGGGTTACGTTCGTTCACCTTCGGGCGCCACACTTTCGGTTGAAAGGTCGCGACGGGACGACGTCGGCAGGCACGCCGCAAACGAACAAAAACGTACAGACGACGTCGGAAACCGCCGACAGACGGGGGAGCAGCACGACCACGACCAGACACCGAGCGCGAACCAGACACACGCGAACCACCCCCACCGGCCAAAGGGCACCACACAACAACCCAGAGCACCACGTGTCGACACCAGAGCAACCCGCCGCTCACGCGACATGGCTGGCACCGAAGGGCAACCGCCCGCAACTGCGCTTTCCGCGCCGGCCCGGATGCACGTCGTGCTACAACAACACCACTACCGTACACAGCCGCTGTTCACAACATCACTATCAATGGCGCGCCCGCGGCTCGCCGCCGTCGCAGTCGCAGCCCCAACGCCAGCACTTTTGCACCACCATTCACACGCACCGCAACACAGCTCGCCGACACAGCCGAACAAAACAAACACCACACAACAACAACAGCAACAACGCCGCCGCCTCTACTTGTGCCGGCGACCCACCCCGCCGATGGCGCACCTTTCGCCAGCCGGCAATCGACACACACGCACCCACCCACCGGGGCCCAGTGCAAAAAAAAAAACACACAAAAACAAAAAAACAAAACAACACAAACGACACGGGAAGCGCACACCGCCACTTCGCGCGCACGCCACCAACCAGTCGTCGTCTCAAAATAACAAACACAAACAAAATAAACTAACAACTAGGGCAACACAAAACAAAAACGCCTCGCACGAACCGCCCACAAAAAGGACAAGCACACGCACAGCCTCTGCTGACGACCACGACGCAGCGGCACGCTGCTCCTGTCCCGCGCCCCGCGCCCCACTCGATTCACAACTCACGCGACACCGTCAACGACGGGCTCGCTTCCCGCAACCTACCACCTTTCCGCCACGACGCACAGCCCCAGCCCCACCCGACGGCTGCACTTTCACCACCGCCTCCCCCTTCCCCCCCAAAACACACACACACACACACACACACAGCCAGCCAAAAACGCACTCGCGACCCACACATGCACGTGCATCGGCACACGCCAACCAGTCAACGTCGACAACCACACGCCACGCAAGGCTCGAAACGAAAACGAAACCGGCGTCCTTCCACGTTGCCATCAAGCTACGCGACACAAGACACAAGGAACCAACACAACAGCCGGCCCCACTAATTCCCACTCTCACGCCGCAAAAAGCACACCGAAACCGCCAAACACGCACGCACATTCCCCTTCGCACTGACACCACCGACCGGCTCGCTACCACACACCTCTCGGCAGCCGTTTCACGCCAATTCGCCACACAGTCGACAAGCGCCCGCCCTGTACGGCACACGCAACGACGCAGCGCAGCAAAGGGCGCCCGCAACACATACCTCTCCGCCGCCCGACGCGCCAACCGCCACACCACACCGCCAGCCACTCGCAAATTGTGCACTGCCACCAGCCACACGTCCAACACGCCGCGCCGCCTCCGGCCACCCGCCAGGGGGCGCTCACGTCCGCGACAACAGCGCGGCCCGCCGGGCCGGGCCGAACCGAACCGAGCCGCCGCTGCTCTGCACTCGGCACGGCCACACCCTGCTGCAGACCGGGCTCGTCCCTCTGTACGCGTCTGCCTGCGCATCAACACAACACGACCTTTTTTTTTTTTCTCTCTCTCTCTACCGCCATCCCTTCTTCTCGCGTTTTACTCGTTGTTGCAGCAGCGGCGCACACCTACACATCCACAGCCCCAGCCGAGCCGGCCTCACCTCAGGGCCCGCCGCCAGCGTCTCCTCCTCGGGCACAGGTGCGGTGCTGTGGCCGCCCATCCAACCGCATTGCTGGCCGTCCAGCCACCAGGCGTTCCCACTGCCGCGAGCCACGCCGCGCACCGACCCTGCTGCAGAAAACGAAGCATAGCCAGAGACCGACCGATACACAAAGCAAGCCGTCGCCTCGCCTCTTGTCCTTCCTGCCTTCCTTCCGCCCCCGCCCTTCTCACACCACCGCCTCTCCACTTTCGCCCCCCCCTCCTTTTTTTTTTTTTTTTTTTGTTTTCTTCTTTCTTTCTTTGGCCCTCTCTCCTTCCCGCCATGGCGGTTACGGCACCGCCTGCAGCGGCAGATTTTTTGCGCCCACACGCCTACTCCTACCACCATTAACCTTGCCCTGCCCTGCCCTGCCCTGCCCTGCCCTGCCCTGCCCTGCCCATCAACGTCGCAGTCGAACCGACGCTTGCCAACACACTGCCCACGTTCCTTTCTCTTTTCGGCCTACGCCCATTACGCGCCGCCGCCACAGCACCTTCCCTTCCCACAACACACCGACGTCATCACACGCACCCAAAACAGGGGCCACGACCGTGTTCCTCGCCCACTCCCATCCCGCACGGTACGCACATTCCCAACTACTACCGCGCACCCTCCCTTTCCAATCTGTGTGTCTCTGTGTCTGTGTCCTGTCCGCGCGTGACGCCTCTCAACATCCGCCGTCCCCCGTCCCGTTTTCGCCCCCATGCCGTCGTCGCGCCGCCTCCGCCCCTGTCCGCCCCGCACCACACCATACACCGCTGCTTGTCCCGGCCGTTGCCACCAAAGGCGCCGACCGCAAACGCGCCACGCCGCAGCCCCCGTGCGTCTCGCGCTCGCTTGCATCTCCGTGCCGACGCTGCCTCTCTTCCCGCTCGCACTCGACCTCGACAACACAGTCTTTGGCTCCGCCACTGCGTGTTCCGGTGGTACGCACGCTGCAACACGTATGTATTCATTACCAGAGCGATGGCGAGGCATGACAGCATCTCTGTCTGACCAGAGAGTTCTTTATCGCTGCTAGTCGGCGCTTGGACCGCGCCAGACGACAGTAGTGGCACGCACCGGGTCGCCAGGAACAGTTGTTATATATATATATTGTAGCGCGAGTCGGGAGAGGTAGTAGTCGGTCGACAGTAGTAGCGGGTGGACGGTTGTACTGAGCGGGCGTCGGCGGCGTGCTCTGCTCGTCTCGCGACTCTGGTCACGGTTCGGGACGATGTATAGTCTATTGTGTTATAATCAAAAGGTGGTGTGACGCTGCATTGCGCAAATCTGATAACGTATGTTCATTGTACTTATTTTGTTCAACAACAAAAGCCCCACTATTACTTTTTTTCTAAAGTAACTTTTGTCTCTTAACGAAAAACATTCACTTTTTAAAGACTACTTCCTATGGCATTTCCCTCCAAGGAGTGCAATTAATTACCAGCCAGCACTCATTCATTGCACACAGCTGTGTAAGGGGTATCTACAATTGAGGAGCGGATATAAATGCAATTTTTTGTTTTTTTTTTTTTTTTTTTTTTTTTTTTGTGTGTGTGTTGTAACCTCCCAGCAACATTTAAAATAATGGACAATGTTATTTACGGATGCTAATGGACATTGCGCTAATTGTAACCTCGCCCACAATGAGAGGTATTGAAAATGGCAACAAAAATGTGAAATTCGCAATCTGACTCAAATATAAAGTCTTCACACAACATTTAAAAACGTCCGTTCAGTGACAAGAAACTTCAATTAAACCGAAATATCGGTCTTTGGCCCTGTGCAAAACAATCAGAATTAATGTCTTACCTCCGAATAAATGGATGTCACATTTCTGCTCTGGTTGTTGCGCAGCGCTTGGAGGAACTGCATTGCAAATAATAATATTCTCTTTTTTTGTGATTTTAGTGACATTTTTCTTCAAAGAAGTGGAATGAAATGTGAAGTGCAACGAACTCTTTAGTTCAATAAACAATTAAATGTTTGAAAAATGCTTTTGAAATAAAAATTATTACTGGGGAACTTGTTGGAGAATAATTACAATAAATACAATTTTTCATTATCTAATGATTATATTAATTAACAGTATACCTTATTCACCATCTTGACCAGTGTTGCCGACCGCCTACATCACACAACCGCACTCGGCTGCTACTACTGACCGACCGCTCTGCATGACGACTATTAGCGTACTGCACGCGACGACTACTGACAGAGTACAGCCCTCAACTACACAGAGCTACGGACTCGCAACGACTACTGACTGACTGACTGACTGAGAACCGCTCGCAACACTCGCGCAGTCCAGCGCAAACTCTCTGGTCACAGATGCTACAATGTCTCGCCATCGCTACTATGTTACATACGTGTTTCAGTGTCTTTTTCATTGGGGTAACGATCTTTGGCTCTTTTTATTCTGAATACAGGGCCAAAGGTCAACGCTGCTGCCCTTATACAATTTATCAGGTTTCATTATGTCTGTTGCAATGTTACATACGGTTCACTCTTTCATTAATATTATCGTTGGGTTTGTTTTGTAGGGACGTTAACATTCTGGCACATTTTTATTATCATCGGACTCTCTGCTATTTGTGCAGGGAGGTTATACCTGGGTCCATTTCCATTTCCATTTACATTTTAATATTGATAGACTTTTTGTTTTTCCTTCTTTTTTTTTTTTTTTTGTTGTTTTTTTTTTGTTTTGTTTTTCCCGCTCTCACCACCACCGCCGCATCACGCCTTCCGTTTTCTTGGTTTCTTTTCTGTTCTTCAACTGCTTCAACATCACCGCGCCCCATTTCCACACCACAGCCATCAGCCTCCAAGACGGGCGGGCGCAGTGTGCCATTTCCGGCGCACAAGCACACCCGTACGGTACTCTCCTCGCCCCCACGCCACCAACAACACAGCGACCACGCGGCTTTCAGGCATGGCACGGCACGGCACCGGCGAAATGCGCCGCCCCCGCCCCTCCGCGCATCCGTCCGTCTCGCCACGTTCACTGACAGCCGCGTCTGCGGCTACACCACGACAACCACAACACAACACCGCTCCCCTCCCTGGCAACTCACATTGTTTTTCTCCTCCTCTTTTGCACAAACCACAACGCCGAGCACAGGCGCAAGCCACCCACACCGCGCCCCTCCCCGTCCCGTCTTTGGCCGCCGCTCCTCGTTTCCTCGTTTGCCCCCTCCCATCTCCCGAAATGCCATGCCAGCAGCGTTACGCATGCCCCTCCCCTGTCCACACAACACTACCGCCTAACGAACAGCCTTCCGGGCCACATGCAGGGCACGCCCACCTCCAAACACTGCCAATTCACGGACGCACGCACGCACGCACGCACGCACGCACGCACACACACACACACACACACACACACACACACACACACACACACACACTCACTTTCTCGACACCTTTCTGTACGGAGGGTGCGTCATCTCGACCGTGACAGAGTGACGGCAACTATCGACGATCCATTTCCCCCCACTGGTAAAACATGTCCACTAACACCTACATACATCATTCAAGTACACAGACAATAGCATACACACAATGGGAGGGCACACGAACATGGACGGCACGGCACTGTCATACACTCTTCCTCAGAACCATATCAACAAACGTTACGTACATCCGGGAAAGCGAAAGCGAACGCGAAAGCGAAAGCAAAAGCAAAGGCAAAGCCCAATGCAGCCGTCAAAGGTAACGTTCACCACGGCAGACACTTGCAGCCGCGCCGCCGTTAAACGCATTTCAGTGCGGCTCCAATACGCCTCCGACACGGGAACGTTCCGTTGCTCTACGAATGCGTTTCTCCCCTTTTTCCCTTCCCCCCCTCCTTGCACTCTTGCCTCATTCCTCACGTTCTGCCCGGACATTCGACCGATCAAAGTCAACCTTTCGTTACCGTTCTCAGCGCGACGGTGTACAACAGTATGACGGGTGTGCCCACGACTTCGGTTCAGTTGCGTGACGCCGGTCTATCGCGCCGATCGACAGTTACTCAGGGGGCGACGGATCGGACCACGTCACCGACACACAAAACACTTTCAAAACAAACAAATACATACCGGATGGACACAGACAAACACGTGTACAGACATTCGCCAAACAAACGACCGCCGCCGCCGTCGTCGCGCTTACTGTATACTGCACTGGACACGCGTGCATCTTGAATGACGACATCGGTGTGCGTGCGTCGTACGCAATCAGTCAGACACGGCTATCAAACATCAGAGTCGAATGGTACATCATCGTGCGTGTCGCCGTACACGTACAGTACAATACAACAACAATGCGTCTTAATGGCACGTTCATTTCAACGTCACTCACACACCTCCACGCTGCAGTTACGTCGCACCATTGTCAAACTCGGCGTACAGCAAAGGGAATAGTGGGCGGCAAAAAAAAAAAAAAAAACCAAACAAAAACATTTCACATTTCACCCTCGCCATGTATGATGTGCAAACAAAACAAACCCGCAAACGGCCGTCGTTACGGTGACACAAAAGTCGCCGATCGCACTGTCCCCCCTCGCAGACGGGTAACACACACACACACACCAACAACACCAATGGGTCAAAAACCACGCCAACGAGGCGTGCCACCATTCCACGCCACGGCGACCAACCTCGTGGCCGTACCCCGCGCAACACGCTTTGACGCGCCCCCCCCACCCACAATCAAAATGCACACATACATCACAGCCGTCCACACAAACAACAACAACAACAATTCCGCCCTTCCCGCAAAAGGCAAGTTGGTGGCCCTGAAAAGGGCCGTTTTGCCGCTCTCGCAACGGACGAGCCTTCTCCATCCTTCCTTCCTTCCATTCCAGAGCCACCCCCTTACTTGGAGCTCGTGTACTTGGTCACCGCCTTCGTGCCCTCGCTCACGGCGTGCTTGGCCAGCTCGCCAGGCAGCAACAGCCGCACAGCGGTCTGGATCTCGCGGGACGTGATGGTCGAGCGCTTGTTGTAGTGCGCCAGGCGAGAAGCCTCGGCCGCAATGCGCTCGAAAATGTCGTTCACGAAGCTGTTCATGATGCTCATCGCCTTCGACGAGATGCCCGTGTCAGGGTGCACCTGCTTCAGCACCTTGTAGATGTAGATGGCATAGCTCTCCTTCCTCTTGCGCTTCTTCTTCTTGTCGCCCTTCGAAATGTTCTTCTGCGCCTTGCCAGCCTTCTTGGCGGCCTTCCCGCTAGTCTTGGGCGGCATCTCGAACCAACGTACGGCAGCAGCAACACCAGTAGCAAGCGCTCCGCTCTAGTCAGCGTCTCCCCACACAGTGGCACCCGCCGCCAGCCGCCGCCGCACCTTTACCAGCTCGCCCTGTTGCGGCCGCCGACCAATGGGGCGCGCGCGCAACCGGCCGCCGCATCCGAGCCCATAAAGCACCCCCACCCCGGCTGCGCCGGCACTAGTGATGGGCTAAACTGCGATTTTCCGATATCAGTGATTTCTGTGAATGCTACTTTTCAGTATCTGTTATTCTTAACTGTGATTTGTCGCAGTTAAGAGTCGCAGTTAAGGAACATAAGTCGCGTATCCCTCCGCCACTGCTATTTCTGCTACTTCCGCGATTTCTGCGACTTCTGCTACTTCTGCGACTTCTGCGATTTCTGCTACTTCTGCGATTTCTGTGATTTCTGCTACTTCTGCGATTTCTGTGACTCCTGCGATTTCTGCGACGTCCCGCCGTATGAAAAAGTTACATCTGTCCACACAGAAAATTGCATCTCAACAAACCGGTCATTCGTAAGTATGTTTTACGTTTATTCTTCCGTTGGCTTTAATTTTGTATTAAAGAAACAACTGTGAAAATATTAATAGCGTAATTAATATGTAAGTAGCCGCACAGTACCGTAATAGTTCGTGTTTAGAAAATGAATTCTAACATATTGTTATCTTCATAGGTACCTGAACTACATTTCAGTCACTCAGTAAAGAGATAATTCAAAGTATCATTGTCAACAGATCTGAAGAAATTGCCAGTCTTTAGACCGTTTTCGTCAGATGAGAGGTTAGTTTCTAAGCGTTTTGATGGACTTAATTACTTCAGTGAGATCGTTCTTGCGAATGTGATATAGCAAATATTAGCAAATGTGATATAGCAAATATTAGCAGTCTACTCTGTCAATTATATTGCTAGTAATTAGTGACAGCAAAAATTGTTTAATAATCTTTGTGTTTTTGCAGACGCAGTTCTGACTGATTACTGGTTGCTGTACATATCTATCCACATCAAGGCTGTTGAGAGAGACTCGTGAAGATTCAAGACAGCTCTTAGAGGATTTGCAGTTTAAAAGTGAAATAATTATGAAATAAGTGTGCGACTGATTAAAGTGTTTTATTGAAGTTGTTGTGCGATTTTAAAGGAATAATAAATGTTAAATACATTGAGTGAATAATAAAAATCTCATTTTCCACATGTTAAGCCGTCCTATACCCGTAATTTTCCGCCACTTATTTATTGGTAAACACTTGTTGGATACAGACGTGCCGCCCCGCCCCCCTTTCTCCACAATCTTGGTGTGACACTGACTTGTAACATATCCCGAAGTCTACAATATGCATTTCGAGGCTGTTGTTATGAAAGTGGGGAAGTACAGATCTTCCAGTTAAATCAGGAATAGCTTAAGTGCATTACTTGAAAGTGACACAGGAAAAGCTTACTTATGTAGGTGGTAGTAGTGTCGGCAAAAAGTTCTTGTGTGTGAAGTTGCCATGTAGAACACCAGGTGTAAAACTTTTCTCCCGAGTCTTGAACTGTGTCGGAACAAAAGTGAGGCGTTCATATGACTGTTTTCATTTCTCTACACTTATACAGATGTCCGAGTTCTGCTGTGTTAACATTGCAAAGTCCTGTAGGCATGTGGAGTACTAACCAAAACTGTCATATAGGAAGCAGAATCAAACACATTTGTCACGTTACTTGATATTTTCAGGAGAAAAAGGCAATATTGCTTCTTATTAATATAATACATTCAGAGTCACAGCAGTATTTGACCAACCATAACTGATGCTGAATGTGCATGTCGTCATATAATATGAAGGGCTTATTTCAATAGTGGTACAAGTCCATTACCTACACTTTTCTGTCTATAATGCTTCTGAAATTAGTGATCCAAACAAACATAAACAAAGGTTCATCTCTAGCAAGAAGCCATATGCTTGAATATTTCTGGTATCTCAACTGCAGATTTTTCAGCGCTCATTTAACTTTACGACTCTATATCTCAAAATTAACAAAAATGGACTTGTACCACTACTGAAAA
Organism: Schistocerca serialis cubense; assembly: GCF_023864345.2. Lineage (NCBI taxonomy): Eukaryota > Metazoa > Arthropoda > Insecta > Orthoptera > Acrididae > Schistocerca > Schistocerca serialis. Next base: position 77,244 of record NW_026047517.1, on the reverse strand, counting down.
AAGCCCTTCATATGCACACACAGCACATCGATCTCGTGAGGCACAAGGCTCTCATAACGAAGTACGTACGTCGGTCAACAGATGACACTAGGAAAAGTATGTTAACTGCGCTTTTTAGTTGCTACTTGCGACTCTTAGTTGCGATTTGTCACAGAAATCGCAGTTTGACTCGGTAGCGAATAGTGTAGTATGAACTTTGCTCAACAGATGGCAGTGCTAACTGCGCTTTTTAGTTGCTACTTGCGACTCTTAGTTGCGACTTGTCACGGAAATCGCAGTTAGACTCCATAACGTACCGCAGAGATGGGCGTAGTACGAACTTTGACCCACAGATGGCACTGTTAACCGCGCTTTCTAGTTGCTACTTGCGACTCTTAGTTGCGACTTGTCACGGAAATCGCAGTTAGACTCCATAGCGTACCGCAGAGATGGACGTAGTACGAACTTTGGCCAACAGATGCCACTGTTAACCGCGCTTTCTAGTTGCTACTTGCGACTCTTAGTTGCGACTTGTCACGGAAATCGCAGTTAGACTCCATAGCGTACCGCAGAGATGGACGTAGTACGAACTTCGGCCAACAGATGCCACTGTTAACCGCGCGTTTTAGTTGCTACTTGCGACTCTTAGTTGCGACTTGTCACTGAAATCGCAGAAAGCAGTGCTAAATTCGACCAATAGATGGCTCACGTCTTTGAATGTGAAATACTATTTGCGACTGCTAACTGTGACTGAAATCGCAGTTAGATTCTGTAAAGTTGCTACTGTGATATCTGTGACTTCTCAGTCACTGTGATTTCTAACAGATACGCGATTTCCTGCCCACCACTAGCCGGCACGCACTCCGCTGCTCGACTCGCTGCCGCTCGCACCGGTCGTTTTCGTTTCCGTTTCGTGTGCACCGTCGCTAGCCCATCGCCATGTCCGGACGCGGAAAGGGAGGCAAAGTCAAGGGCAAGTCAAAGTCCCGCTCAAGCAGGGCCGGGCTCCAGTTCCCGGTCGGCAGAATCCACCGCCTCCTGCGCAAGGGAAACTACGCAGAGCGCGTCGGCGCCGGGGCGCCCGTCTACCTCGCCGCCGTCATGGAGTACCTCGCGGCTGAGGTGCTCGAGCTGGCCGGAAACGCGGCCCGCGACAACAAGAAGACGCGCATCATCCCGCGCCACCTGCAGCTTGCCATCCGCAACGACGAGGAGCTCAACAAGCTCCTGTCGGGCGTCACCATCGCACAGGGTGGTGTCCTGCCCAACATCCAGGCCGTCCTGCTGCCAAAGAAGACCGAGAAGAAGGCCTAAAGGAGGCCAGGCAATCGCAGCGCCGCGTGCTCCCCTGCACGCAACGCGCTTTGCCGGCTCGGCCCACAACAATCGGCCCTTTTCAGGGCCACCACACAAACCTACGTCCAAAGCAAAATTTCAGTCGTCCTCGCCGCACCTTGTTTTGTTTCAACTTTGCACTGTCACAGCACAGCCGCCGCCGGCGCACGTCCGCCATCTTGTCGTCCACACAGCCCGTGTGGCCCAACACACACACACACATTTTGCACGGTCGCAGTCGCCTTCCAAACCGACAAAGGCAGCAATAATGACCATTGTTAAAGGGAGGCGTGTCGACACACCGCCCTCCACTCCCGCGCGCAACGGCCGTCGACACGAACGAAACAGCTGATCCGGCCGCCTATGCCCACACGCCTTGCCTCGGAAACCCCAACGCCGCCGCAAACAAACACACAGAGCCAAACCACGCAAGCAAATAATCACCGCCTCTCGCACAACAACACACAGCCCGCCATCTCCGTCGCGATCGATACAAAGACACACAAACGAAGCAGCTCCACACACAGCCAGCCACATGACACGTTTCCTTTCCTTCTCCCCTCCCAGTCACATCACGTCGCTCAAACGGAAAGAAAGAAAGAAACAAACAAACACACGCAGCAACAACACAGACTCTTTCGCACTTTTCAACTTCCGAACAGTGTGGTGGCCCTGAAAAGGGCCGTTTTCTAGTCTCTCCCACCCACAAGCACGGCCGCGGGAAGGCCAGCGCCCGCTGCGACGCAGCCTAACCGCCGAAACCGTACAGGGTGCGCCCCTGCCTCTTCAGGGCGTACACCACGTCCATGGCCGTCACAGTCTTGCGCTTGGCGTGCTCAGTGTACGTCACCGCGTCGCGGATCACGTTCTCCAGGAACACCTTCAGCACCCCGCGGGTCTCCTCGTAGATCAGACCAGAGATGCGCTTCACGCCGCCCCTGCGAGCCAGGCGGCGGATGGCGGGCTTCGTGATGCCCTGGATGTTGTCGCGCAACACCTTGCGGTGCCGCTTGGCGCCACCCTTGCCGAGCCCCTTTCCTCCCTTGCCGCGGCCTGTCATCCTTCCTTCCTCGGGCAAAGCAAAACGTGCACAAACAGCAGCTGCAGCGGCTGGCGAGTCGGCTACGGTCTGCGCCCAGCGCGCCCGCCGCCCCCCTATATAGACTCTGGCCCGCCCTCCCCCCACCACGCGCAACCGAGGGCATATAAGCGCAGCGCAAATACACATTTCCACCACGAACAATTATACACAACATACTAGCAACACACCCAGACACCATACACGACCATGAACACTCTGCACAATTAACACTAATAGCAAACGAACCACCAACACCTCCACACCTACTGGCACTAGACCCAGATCCCAATCCAATATAACCTCCCAAACACCGGAACAACCCAAACATTGCACCGCCTCAAGCCAGGTAGCAGAGGTAACGGGTCACCCACTTAGCCTAAATGATAATAACTAAAATATCTCAGCTCACAATGTCAACCATCGAAGTACAGATCGCCATAGCAATAGTGTACCATATATATCATCATCTTCCCAAATATATCTAAATTCAGTTCTATTAAAACTTCTCTGTTAACTTAAGCCTATCTCTTAAAAAACACCAAGTCAACCACCTCACCTTATTGTTGTACACCTAGTTAAGTCCGACTGAGGACACCAAGAAACATAATCACTCAAATGTATAATAGATCTATTTAAGTCCGACTGAGGACACCTAGTATCATAATTTCTCAAATGTATTATAGACATAAGTAGATGTAAGTAATAGTTATAAGGACAATGTCAATAAAGAGGAAATATCAAGAAAATTGTTAAACTAAGGCCAAATAGAGCGAGAAGCTCTCCAATGGCCCGCCCATTACCCCTCAGGAGTGGGAATGAAAAGTATAAAAAAAAAATTAAAAAAAAAAAAAATAAAAAAAAAAATAAAAAAAAAAAATAAAAAAAAAAAAAAAAAAAAAAAACGCGCGGGCCCGTTGTCAAGGCAGCACCGGACGCCGCGCCGCACCTAACCTCCACGCACGCCGCTCCGCTACCGCTACCGCTACCGCCATGGCCCGCACAAAGCAAACGGCCCGCAAGTCCACCGGCGGAAAGGCGCCGCGCAAACAGCTCGCCACCAAGGCGGCGAGGAAGAGCGCGCCCGCCACCGGAGGCGTCAAGAAGCCCCACCGCTACAGGCCGGGCACCGTCGCCCTGCGAGAAATCAGGCGCTACCAGAAGAGCACAGAGCTGCTCATCCGCAAGCTGCCATTCCAGCGCCTAGTGCGCGAGATCGCCCAGGACTTCAAGACCGACCTGCGCTTCCAGAGCTCCGCAGTCATGGCCCTGCAGGAGGCCAGCGAGGCCTACCTCGTCGGCCTCTTCGAAGACACCAACCTGTGCGCAATCCACGCCAAGCGCGTCACCATCATGCCCAAGGACATCCAGCTCGCGCGCCGCATCCGCGGCGAGCGCGCCTAAACCGCGCCGCGGCACCGCACCGCACAAACAAAAACGGCCCTTTTCAGGGCCACTAACATCTCTCCGTCGCGAGCAAACTTTGTCGGTCGCCTGCCTCTCGCCCCGCAACCCAAAAACAAAAACCACCACTTCCCGTCCGTCCGCCACACCCGCTCACTCTGCCTGCCTGCTAGCAGCGCGCAACAATCACACATCATCCCTCCCCGGCGCTCCAAGCGCACAATACCCAACGGCCGACGTCACACCGCACGGCTGGCTGGCTGGCCGGCCGCCCGCCGCTTTCGTTTCGAAAACAAAAAAAAAACCCGCACTCCACTCCGACGGCCAACGGCCAGGCAGGCGCGCTCGCTCGCTCTACACGCCGCCGAAATCCCCGCCGACTCCTTCCACATCTCAACGTGCCCCCCGTTGCAAAACATAACACACACAAAGGAACAAAACAAAGACCAGACACGACTCGACAAGACAGACATCCGAGAAGAACGAACGCAGGCAAGCCATCCAACGTATTCAAACAAAACAACGTGACAGAAAACCAACCGTCGGCCGCCGCCACAAACACGGCGACAATCAACCACGACAACAACAACACCGCTTACCGCTACCGCCGCCCACACCCGCCACCGACCCCCGCAATCCAACCACCACGGCACGCAAACAGCATCCCCACGGGCATACAGACAGACACCCACACCAAACGCAACACGACAATCAAAACCTTCCCCGACGTGCTTTGATGGCCCTGAGAAGGGCCGTTTTGGGCCGCGCGTCTCTTGCGCGCCACTAGACGACGACGGGGGGTGGGGACGACGGAGTCAAGCGCCAAACCCTTCCTTTCCCATCTCTTTCTCCTCTACTCTACTCTACTTCTTCTTCTTGGGCGAAGCCTTCGCCTTAGACGGCGTCGTCGCCTTCTTCGGGCGCGGCGCCTTCGGCTTCTTCGTCGGAACCTTGGCGGCCTTCTTCGCCTTCGACGGCGACTTGGCCTTGGCCGGCTTGGCCGCAGCCGCCTTCTTCGCACCCGCGGGAGCGGCCGACGCCGCAGACGCCTTCTTGGCGGCGCCCGCCTTCCGACCGGTCGCCGCCTTCACGCCACCAGCCTTCTTTGCGCCGGCCGCACGGGCGCCCTTCTTCTCCTTGCTGGCCGGAGCGGCGCGCTTCTTCTTGGCACCGCCAGCACGAGCCTTGCCGCCCTCGGCCGCCCCCCCGCCGCCGGCGCCGGCAAGCTTGAACGAGCCGGACGCGCCCTTCCCCTTCGTCTGCACCAGCTCGCCCGCCACGACGGCCGACTTGAGGTACTTCTTGATAAACGGCGCCAGCTTCTCCGCGTCCAGCTTGTAGTGCGCGGCTATGTACTTCTTGATCGCCTGCAGCGACGACCCGCCGCGCTCCTTCAGACTCTTGATGGCGGCCGTCACCATCTCAGAGGTGCGCGGGTGCGCAGGCTTGGCGCGCGGCTTCTTCGCAGACGACGCAGACTTGGCCTTCTTCGTAGTGCCGGTGGCGGCGGGTGCCGCAGCAGTCTCGTTCGTAGCCGCCTGATCTGCCATTTCGACGACGCGCGTAACACACAGCGAGAGCGAGCGGGACGGCAGGCACGCAAGCACAGCACAGCAGCAGAGCAGAGAATCACAAGGCCCAGCCAGTGTCGCGGGCGGGCGCGGACGGCCGAGAGAGCGGCCGCCACTCTGCGCGCCGCCGCGCCGCGCCTCCCGCGCTTGCTACCGCCCAACGTCCGACAGCCTGTGCGGAGCAGCCCCAAACCTGCGCCACAACCGCCCGCGCCTTTCAAACCACCGAGGATGGGGCTACACACAGCCACACCACAGTCGCCAACCAGTCGCCACGGCAGCGCCGCAAACCACGGCCAAACTGCAGCTACCGCGCGCTACAGCCTGGGTCGGCCCGCCGAGAATCGCCGCCCCCGCCCAAATGCCGCCCCCACAGCCCCAGCCGACGACCCGCCACAATGGCCAAACCTTCGGCAAAACTCCCACACCGTCGCCGCGGCAGCCCGGCCAGCGCGGCCGGCGCCACAGCCACACAAGCCGAGGCGTGCGGCGATGACGGCCGTGCAAACGCGCCTCCGCCGCCCCATCGCCTTCCGTCGCCCTCCCGCCGTTTCCCGATCGGCCCGCAGCCGTCGGGCCACATCGCGCGCCGTCCTCCTCCTCTCGCCCGCCAACATTCACAGCCGTTTCTCAACAATTGCCCGCCGCAAACGGACGCCGCCTGCGCAACAGGCGCCGCCGCCCCTCGCCGCTTCCGACCCACAACCCCTCGACCGAGGCAAACCGCAATCCGAATCTACAGACCAACCCAATCTGCCGTCAAGCACACACGACAGCCGACCTTACACGTTACGCGTTACACATTACGTTTACACGTCTACGTTAGGTTAGGTTAGGTGGACGTGGGTTAGGTTAAGGGGACTTGGGTTAGGTTAAGCGTCAAACTTAGGTTAAGCATTCAAACACGTCAGGCGTCAGAGGTTAGGTTAGGTTAGGTTAGGTTACACGTTAGGTTAGGTTAAGGGGTCAGTGCTAGGTTAAGAAGCGTCAAACGTAGGTTAAAAAAGCGTTCAAACGTGAGGCGTGAGCCGGACAGCTTACCTTACGTAGACGTTAGGGGCTCACAGGCTGAGCTCACCTCGCCACACCACAGGTTAGGTTCGGTTCGGTTCGGTTCGCTCGGCTCAGCGTAAAGCGCCGAGGTCAGGGTTACGTTCGTTCACCTTCGGGCGCCACACTTTCGGTTGAAAGGTCGCGACGGGACGACGTCGGCAGGCACGCCGCAAACGAACAAAAACGTACAGACGACGTCGGAAACCGCCGACAGACGGGGGAGCAGCACGACCACGACCAGACACCGAGCGCGAACCAGACACACGCGAACCACCCCCACCGGCCAAAGGGCACCACACAACAACCCAGAGCACCACGTGTCGACACCAGAGCAACCCGCCGCTCACGCGACATGGCTGGCACCGAAGGGCAACCGCCCGCAACTGCGCTTTCCGCGCCGGCCCGGATGCACGTCGTGCTACAACAACACCACTACCGTACACAGCCGCTGTTCACAACATCACTATCAATGGCGCGCCCGCGGCTCGCCGCCGTCGCAGTCGCAGCCCCAACGCCAGCACTTTTGCACCACCATTCACACGCACCGCAACACAGCTCGCCGACACAGCCGAACAAAACAAACACCACACAACAACAACAGCAACAACGCCGCCGCCTCTACTTGTGCCGGCGACCCACCCCGCCGATGGCGCACCTTTCGCCAGCCGGCAATCGACACACACGCACCCACCCACCGGGGCCCAGTGCAAAAAAAAAAACACACAAAAACAAAAAAACAAAACAACACAAACGACACGGGAAGCGCACACCGCCACTTCGCGCGCACGCCACCAACCAGTCGTCGTCTCAAAATAACAAACACAAACAAAATAAACTAACAACTAGGGCAACACAAAACAAAAACGCCTCGCACGAACCGCCCACAAAAAGGACAAGCACACGCACAGCCTCTGCTGACGACCACGACGCAGCGGCACGCTGCTCCTGTCCCGCGCCCCGCGCCCCACTCGATTCACAACTCACGCGACACCGTCAACGACGGGCTCGCTTCCCGCAACCTACCACCTTTCCGCCACGACGCACAGCCCCAGCCCCACCCGACGACTGCACTTTCACCACCGCCTCCCCCTTCCCCCCCAAAACACACACACACACACACACACACAGCCAGCCAAAAACGCACTCGCGACCCACACATGCACGTGCATCGGCACACGCCAACCAGTCAACGTCGACAACCACACGCCACGCAAGGCTCGAAACGAAAACGAAACCGGCGTCCTTCCACGTTGCCATCAAGCTACGCGACACAAGACACAAGGAACCAACACAACAGCCGGCCCCACTAATTCCCACTCTCACGCCGCAAAAAGCACACCGAAACCGCCAAACACGCACGCACATTCCCCTTCGCACTGACACCACCGACCGGCTCGCTACCACACACCTCTCGGCAGCCGTTTCACGCCAATTCGCCACACAGTCGACAAGCGCCCGCCCTGTACGGCACACGCAACGACGCAGCGCAGCAAAGGGCGCCCGCAACACATACCTCTCCGCCGCCCGACGCGCCAACCGCCACACCACACCGCCAGCCACTCGCAAATTGTGCACTGCCACCAGCCACACGTCCAACACGCCGCGCCGCCTCCGGCCACCCGCCAGGGGGCGCTCACGTCCGCGACAACAGCGCGGCCCGCCGGGCCGGGCCGAACCGAACCGAGCCGCCGCTGCTCTGCACTCGGCACGGCCACACCCTGCTGCAGACCGGGCTCGTCCCTCTGTACGCGTCTGCCTGCGCATCAACACAACACGACCTTTTTTTTTTTTCTCTCTCTCTCTACCGCCATCCCTTCTTCTCGCGTTTTACTCGTTGTTGCAGCAGCGGCGCACACCTACACATCCACAGCCCCAGCCGAGCCGGCCTCACCTCAGGGCCCGCCGCCAGCGTCTCCTCCTCGGGCACAGGTGCGGTGCTGTGGCCGCCCATCCAACCGCATTGCTGGCCGTCCAGCCACCAGGCGTTCCCACTGCCGCGAGCCACGCCGCGCACCGACCCTGCTGCAGAAAACGAAGCATAGCCAGAGACCGACCGATACACAAAGCAAGCCGTCGCCTCGCCTCTTGTCCTTCCTGCCTTCCTTCCGCCCCCGCCCTTCTCACACCACCGCCTCTCCACTTTCGCCCCCCCCTCCTTTTTTTTTTTTTTTTTTTGTTTTCTTCTTTCTTTCTTTGGCCCTCTCTCCTTCCCGCCATGGCGGTTACGGCACCGCCTGCAGCGGCAGATTTTTTGCGCCCACACGCCTACTCCTACCACCATTAACCTTGCCCTGCCCTGCCCTGCCCTGCCCTGCCCTGCCCTGCCCTGCCCATCAACGTCGCAGTCGAACCGACGCTTGCCAACACACTGCCCACGTTCCTTTCTCTTTTCGGCCTACGCCCATTACGCGCCGCCGCCACAGCACCTTCCCTTCCCACAACACACCGACGTCATCACACGCACCCAAAACAGGGGCCACGACCGTGTTCCTCGCCCACTCCCATCCCGCACGGTACGCACATTCCCAACTACTACCGCGCACCCTCCCTTTCCAATCTGTGTGTCTCTGTGTCTGTGTCCTGTCCGCGCGTGACGCCTCTCAACATCCGCCGTCCCCCGTCCCGTTTTCGCCCCCATGCCGTCGTCGCGCCGCCTCCGCCCCTGTCCGCCCCGCACCACACCATACACCGCTGCTTGTCCCGGCCGTTGCCACCAAAGGCGCCGACCGCAAACGCGCCACGCCGCAGCCCCCGTGCGTCTCGCGCTCGCTTGCATCTCCGTGCCGACGCTGCCTCTCTTCCCGCTCGCACTCGACCTCGACAACACAGTCTTTGGCTCCGCCACTGCGTGTTCCGGTGGTACGCACGCTGCAACACGTATGTATTCATTACCAGAGCGATGGCGAGGCATGACAGCATCTCTGTCTGACCAGAGAGTTCTTTATCGCTGCTAGTCGGCGCTTGGACCGCGCCAGACGACAGTAGTGGCACGCACCGGGTCGCCAGGAACAGTTGTTATATATATATATTGTAGCGCGAGTCGGGAGAGGTAGTAGTCGGTCGACAGTAGTAGCGGGTGGACGGTTGTACTGAGCGGGCGTCGGCGGCGTGCTCTGCTCGTCTCGCGACTCTGGTCACGGTTCGGGACGATGTATAGTCTATTGTGTTATAATCAAAAGGTGGTGTGACGCTGCATTGCGCAAATCTGATAACGTATGTTCATTGTACTTATTTTGTTCAACAACAAAAGCCCCACTATTACTTTTTTTCTAAAGTAACTTTTGTCTCTTAACGAAAAACATTCACTTTTTAAAGACTACTTCCTATGGCATTTCCCTCCAAGGAGTGCAATTAATTACCAGCCAGCACTCATTCATTGCACACAGCTGTGTAAGGGGTATCTACAATTGAGGAGCGGATATAAATGCAATTTTTTGTTTTTTTTTTGTTTTTTTTTTTTTTTTTTTGTGTGTGTGTTGTAACCTCCCAGCAACATTTAAAATAATGGACAATGTTATTTACGGATGCTAATGGACATTGCGCTAATTGTAACCTCGCCCACAATGAGAGGTATTGAAAATGGCAACAAAAATGTGAAATTCGCAATCTGACTCAAATATAAAGTCTTCACACAACATTTAAAAACGTCCGTTCAGTGACAAGAAACTTCAATTAAACCGAAATATCGGTCTTTGGCCCTGTGCAAAACAATCAGAATTAATGTCTTACCTCCGAATAAATGGATGTCACATTTCTGCTCTGGTTGTTGCGCAGCGCTTGGAGGAACTGCATTGCAAATAATAATATTCTCTTTTTTTGTGATTTTAGTGACATTTTTCTTCAAAGAAGTGGAATGAAATGTGAAGTGCAACGAACTCTTTAGTTCAATAAACAATTAAATGTTTGAAAAATGCTTTTGAAATAAAAATTATTACTGGGGAACTTGTTGGAGAATAATTACAATAAATACAATTTTTCATTATCTAATGATTATATTAATTAACAGTATACCTTATTCACCATCTTGACCAGTGTTGCCGACCGCCTACATCACACAACCGCACTCGGCTGCTACTACTGACCGACCGCTCTGCATGACGACTATTAGCGTACTGCACGCGACGACTACTGACAGAGTACAGCCCTCAACTACACAGAGCTACGGACTCGCAACGACTACTGACTGACTGACTGACTGAGAACCGCTCGCAACACTCGCGCAGTCCAGCGCAAACTCTCTGGTCACAGATGCTACAATGTCTCGCCATCGCTACTATGTTACATACGTGTTTCAGTGTCTTTTTCATTGGGGTAACGATCTTTGGCTCTTTTTATTCTGAATACAGGGCCAAAGGTCAACGCTGCTGCCCTTATACAATTTATCAGGTTTCATTATGTCTGTTGCAATGTTACATACGGTTCACTCTTTCATTAATATTATCGTTGGGTTTGTTTTGTAGGGACGTTAACATTCTGGCACATTTTTATTATCATCGGACTCTCTGCTATTTGTGCAGGGAGGTTATACCTGGGTCCATTTCCATTTCCATTTACATTTTAATATTGATAGACTTTTTGTTTTTCCTTCTTTTTTTTTTTTTTGTTGTTTTTTTTTTGTTTTGTTTTTCCCGCTCTCACCACCACCGCCGCATCACGCCTTCCGTTTTCTTGGTTTCTTTTCTGTTCTTCAACTGCTTCAACATCACCGCGCCCCATTTCCACACCACAGCCATCAGCCTCCAAGACGGGCGGGCGCAGTGTGCCATTTCCGGCGCACAAGCACACCCGTACGGTACTCTCCTCGCCCCCACGCCACCAACAACACAGCGACCACGCGGCTTTCAGGCATGGCACGGCACGGCACCGGCGAAATGCGCCGCCCCCGCCCCTCCGCGCATCCGTCCGTCTCGCCACGTTCACTGACAGCCGCGTCTGCGGCTACACCACGACAACCACAACACAACACCGCTCCCCTCCCTGGCAACTCACATTGTTTTTCTCCTCCTCTTTTGCACAAACCACAACGCCGAGCACAGGCGCAAGCCACCCACACCGCGCCCCTCCCCGTCCCGTCTTTGGCCGCCGCTCCTCGTTTCCTCGTTTGCCCCCTCCCATCTCCCGAAATGCCATGCCAGCAGCGTTACGCATGCCCCTCCCCTGTCCACACAACACTACCGCCTAACGAACAGCCTTCCGGGCCACATGCAGGGCACGCCCACCTCCAAACACTGCCAATTCACGGACGCACGCACGCACGCACGCACGCACGCACGCACACACACACACACACACACACACACACACACACACACACACACACACTCACTTTCTCGACACCTTTCTGTACGGAGGGTGCGTCATCTCGACCGTGACAGAGTGACGGCAACTATCGACGATCCATTTCCCCCCACTGGTAAAACATGTCCACTAACACCTACATACATCATTCAAGTACACAGACAATAGCATACACACAATGGGAGGGCACACGAACATGGACGGCACGGCACTGTCATACACTCTTCCTCAGAACCATATCAACAAACGTTACGTACATCCGGGAAAGCGAAAGCGAACGCGAAAGCGAAAGCAAAAGCAAAGGCAAAGCCCAATGCAGCCGTCAAAGGTAACGTTCACCACGGCAGACACTTGCAGCCGCGCCGCCGTTAAACGCATTTCAGTGCGGCTCCAATACGCCTCCGACACGGGAACGTTCCGTTGCTCTACGAATGCGTTTCTCCCCTTTTTCCCTTCCCCCCCTCCTTGCACTCTTGCCTCATTCCTCACGTTCTGCCCGGACATTCGACCGATCAAAGTCAACCTTTCGTTACCGTTCTCAGCGCGACGGTGTACAACAGTATGACGGGTGTGCCCACGACTTCGGTTCAGTTGCGTGACGCCGGTCTATCGCGCCGATCGACAGTTACTCAGGGGGCGACGGATCGGACCACGTCACCGACACACAAAACACTTTCAAAACAAACAAATACATACCGGATGGACACAGACAAACACGTGTACAGACATTCGCCAAACAAACGACCGCCGCCGCCGTCGTCGCGCTTACTGTATACTGCACTGGACACGCGTGCATCTTGAATGACGACATCGGTGTGCGTGCGTCGTACGCAATCAGTCAGACACGGCTATCAAACATCAGAGTCGAATGGTACATCATCGTGCGTGTCGCCGTACACGTACAGTACAATACAACAACAATGCGTCTTAATGGCACGTTCATTTCAACGTCACTCACACACCTCCACGCTGCAGTTACGTCGCACCATTGTCAAACTCGGCGTACAGCAAAGGGAATAGTGGGCGGCAAAAAAAAAAAAAAAAACCAAACAAAAACATTTCACATTTCACCCTCGCCATGTATGATGTGCAAACAAAACAAACCCGCAAACGGCCGTCGTTACGGTGACACAAAAGTCGCCGATCGCACTGTCCCCCCTCGCAGACGGGTAACACACACACACACACCAACAACACCAATGGGTCAAAAACCACGCCAACGAGGCGTGCCACCATTCCACGCCACGGCGACCAACCTCGTGGCCGTACCCCGCGCAACACGCTTTGACGCGCCCCCCCCACCCACAATCAAAATGCACACATACATCACAGCCGTCCACACAAACAACAACAACAACAATTCCGCCCTTCCCGCAAAAGGCAAGTTGGTGGCCCTGAAAAGGGCCGTTTTGCCGCTCTCGCAACGGACGAGCCTTCTCCATCCTTCCTTCCTTCCATTCCAGAGCCACCCCCTTACTTGGAGCTCGTGTACTTGGTCACCGCCTTCGTGCCCTCGCTCACGGCGTGCTTGGCCAGCTCGCCAGGCAGCAACAGCCGCACAGCGGTCTGGATCTCGCGGGACGTGATGGTCGAGCGCTTGTTGTAGTGCGCCAGGCGAGAAGCCTCGGCCGCAATGCGCTCGAAAATGTCGTTCACGAAGCTGTTCATGATGCTCATCGCCTTCGACGAGATGCCCGTGTCAGGGTGCACCTGCTTCAGCACCTTGTAGATGTAGATGGCATAGCTCTCCTTCCTCTTGCGCTTCTTCTTCTTGTCGCCCTTCGAAATGTTCTTCTGCGCCTTGCCAGCCTTCTTGGCGGCCTTCCCGCTAGTCTTGGGCGGCATCTCGAACCAACGTACGGCAGCAGCAACACCAGTAGCAAGCGCTCCGCTCTAGTCAGCGTCTCCCCACACAGTGGCACCCGCCGCCAGCCGCCGCCGCACCTTTACCAGCTCGCCCTGTTGCGGCCGCCGACCAATGGGGCGCGCGCGCAACCGGCCGCCGCACCCGAGCCCATAAAGCACCCCCACCCCGGCTGCGCCGGCATTCCCGCTCACGCCGCGGAGAGTACACGTTAGTTCGTTGTCGCTGTTGCTTATCGTGATGTCGGGACGCGGAAGTGGACGCAAAGCTGCTGCCTTGGCTGAGTTGCTGCTCACGTTAGCAGGACCAGCCGGGAAGAAGAAGAAGAAGTCTACACCGCAGTGCTTTCGCTGCCAAAAGCTTGGCCACGTCGCCAAGCACTGCAGCGGAGCAGTCGCGTGTTTGAAGTGTGCGCAAGCACACGACACACGCGACTGCAAGAAGCCGAAGGACGCCCCCTGCACATGCGCCAACTGCGGTGGCGCACACGCGGCTAACGCCCGTTCCTGCGCTTACAGGAGAAATTGGCGCGGACCAGAGAAGACGCAGAAGCAAGTGACCACCACACGCGAAGAGGTGGTCACTCGATCAGAAGACGTCATCACCAGGCGCCTCAACGACGCCGTAGAAGAAGCCATGTCCGCCTTCAAATCCGCCATGGCGGAAGAGAGGGCGGCCATGCTGGCGGAACTGGGCGAGGCTCGGCGTCAGATTGCTGAGCTGACGCAGGAGCTTCGCTCAGCCAAGGCAGCTTCCGCCACAGCGGTCGACACCGCCAGCCAGACGACTCCTCCACGTGAGAAGAAGTTTGCGACGGTGGCCACGCAGACCGACGTGCCTGCCGAAGGGGAGCCCAAGACGGACACCGAGGCAGCAGCGCACGAAGACGAGTGGGAAGAAGTCCCATTCCTCCCGCTTCCGGACATGTACAGCGCAAGCGCTGTGACGCAGAAGATCGCTGCATCGCTTCGCGACGGTACTTACCCCCACCACGACAACCCTTATCCCTTCGTTCCTCCTAACCATCCTAAACCACAACTCCCGCATCGCCCACTCGGGTATCCTGAAGGCCTTCTGGGTCTTTCTAGGGAGGAGTTCAATCTGATTGACTCCTACCCTATCTTCACAGATGCGCAGATGCGCTGTATCATCATCGCTCTCGTCAACGGGGAGTATGATAAAGCGGGATGCATTTTGCACAACATCCCAACCGAGGAAGGGCCCTCAACAACAGCCAAGAAGAAAAAGAAAAGTCGTCACACCGACAAATACAGAAAATAGGTTATCGGCACTCCTTGCCAGTACAGAACAACCTACAAGTCAAGAAAGAAGACTCATCAATCATCCCAGGGGAGTAAAGGCCAACAGGCCACAGACTTCCACCTGAACCTCCTCACAGTGAGGAAGTCAGAAAAGGAGCAGCAGCAGGCTGCGCCGGCACGCACTCCGCTGCTCGACTCGCTGCCGCTCGCACCGGTCGTTTTCGTTTCCGTTTCGTGTGCACCGTCGCTAGCCCATCGCCATGTCCGGACGCGGAAAGGGAGGCAAAGTCAAGGGCAAGTCAAAGTCCCGCTCAAGCAGGGCCGGGCTCCAGTTCCCGGTCGGCAGAATCCACCGCCTCCTGCGCAAGGGAAACTACGCAGAGCGCGTCGGCGCCGGGGCGCCCGTCTACCTCGCCGCCGTCATGGAGTACCTCGCGGCTGAGGTGCTCGAGCTGGCCGGAAACGCGGCCCGCGACAACAAGAAGACGCGCATCATCCCGCGCCACCTGCAGCTTGCCATCCGCAACGACGAGGAGCTCAACAAGCTCCTGTCGGGCGTCACCATCGCACAGGGTGGTGTCCTGCCCAACATCCAGGCCGTCCTGCTGCCAAAGAAGACCGAGAAGAAGGCCTAAAGGAGGCCAGGCAATCGCAGCGCCGCGTGCTCCCCTGCACGCAACGCGCTTTGCCGGCTCGGCCCACAACAATCGGCCCTTTTCAGGGCCACCACACAAACCTACGTCCAAAGCAAAATTTCAGTCGTCCTCGCCGCACCTTGTTTTGTTTCAACTTTGCACTGTCACAGCACAGCCGCCGCCGGCGCACGTCCGCCATCTTGTCGTCCACACAGCCCGTGTGGCCCAACACACACACACACATTTTGCACGGTCGCAGTCGCCTTCCAAACCGACAACGGCAGCAATAATGACCATTGTTAAAGGGAGGCGTGTCGACACACCGCCCTCCACTCCCGCGCGCAACGGCCGTCGACACGAACGAAACAGCTGATCCGGCCGCCTATGCCCACACGCCTTGCCTCGGAAACCCCAACGCCGCCGCAAACAAACACACAGAGCCAAACCACGCAAGCAAATAATCACCGCCTCTCGCACAACAACACACAGCCCGCCATCTCCGTCGCGATCGATACAAAGACACACAAACGAAGCAGCTCCACACACAGCCAGCCACATGACACGTTTCCTTTCCTTCTCCCCTCCCAGTCACATCACGTCGCTCAAACGGAAAGAAAGAAAGAAACAAACAAACACACGCAGCAACAACACAGACTCTTTCGCACTTTTCAACTTCCGAACAGTGTGGTGGCCCTGAAAAGGGCCGTTTTCTAGTCTCTCCCACCCACAAGCACGGCCGCGGGAAGGCCAGCGCCCGCTGCGACGCAGCCTAACCGCCGAAACCGTACAGGGTGCGCCCCTGCCTCTTCAGGGCGTACACCACGTCCATGGCCGTCACAGTCTTGCGCTTGGCGTGCTCAGTGTACGTCACCGCGTCGCGGATCACGTTCTCCAGGAACACCTTCAGCACCCCGCGGGTCTCCTCGTAGATCAGACCAGAGATGCGCTTCACGCCGCCCCTGCGAGCCAGGCGGCGGATGGCGGGCTTCGTGATGCCCTGGATGTTGTCGCGCAACACCTTGCGGTGCCGCTTGGCGCCACCCTTGCCGAGCCCCTTTCCTCCCTTGCCGCGGCCTGTCATCCTTCCTTCCTCGGGCAAAGCAAAACGTGCACAAACAGCAGCTGCAGCGGCTGGCGAGTCGGCTACGGTCTGCGCCCAGCGCGCCCGCCGCCCCCCTATATAGACTCTGGCCCGCCCTCCCCCCACCACGCGCAACCGAGGGCATATAAGCGCAGCACGGAGGCGCGCGGGCCCGTTGTCAAGGCAGCACCGGACGCCGCGCCGCACCTAACCTCCACGCACGCCGCTCCGCTACCGCTACCGCTACCGCCATGGCCCGCACAAAGCAAACGGCCCGCAAGTCCACCGGCGGAAAGGCGCCGCGCAAACAGCTCGCCACCAAGGCGGCGAGGAAGAGCGCGCCCGCCACCGGAGGCGTCAAGAAGCCCCACCGCTACAGGCCGGGCACCGTCGCCCTGCGAGAAATCAGGCGCTACCAGAAGAGCACAGAGCTGCTCATCCGCAAGCTGCCATTCCAGCGCCTAGTGCGCGAGATCGCCCAGGACTTCAAGACCGACCTGCGCTTCCAGAGCTCCGCAGTCATGGCCCTGCAGGAGGCCAGCGAGGCCTACCTCGTCGGCCTCTTCGAAGACACCAACCTGTGCGCAATCCACGCCAAGCGCGTCACCATCATGCCCAAGGACATCCAGCTCGCGCGCCGCATCCGCGGCGAGCGCGCCTAAACCGCGCCGCGGCACCGCACCGCACAAACAAAAACGGCCCTTTTCAGGGCCACTAACATCTCTCCGTCGCGAGCAAACTTTGTCGGTCGCCTGCCTCTCGCCCCGCAACCCAAAAACAAAAACCACCACTTCCCGTCCGTCCGCCACACCCGCTCACTCTGCCTGCCTGCTAGCAGCGCGCAACAATCACACATCATCCCTCCCCGGCGCTCCAAGCGCACAATACCCAACGGCCGACGTCACACCGCACGGCTGGCTGGCTGGCCGGCCGCCCGCCGCTTTCGTTTCGAAAACAAAAAAAAAACCCGCACTCCACTCCGACGGCCAACGGCCAGGCAGGCGCGCTCGCTCGCTCTACACGCCGCCGAAATCCCCGCCGACTCCTTCCACATCTCAACGTGCCCCCCGTTGCAAAACATAACACACACAAAGGAACAAAACAAAGACCAGACACGACTCGACAAGACAGACATCCGAGAAGAACGAACGCAGGCAAGCCATCCAACGTATTCAAACAAAACAACGTGACAGAAAACCAACCGTCGGCCGCCGCCACAAACACGGCGACAATCAACCACGACAACAACAACACCGCTTACCGCTACCGCCGCCCACACCCGCCACCGACCCCCGCAATCCAACCACCACGGCACGCAAACAGCATCCCCACGGGCATACAGACAGACACCCACACCAAACGCAACACGACAATCAAAACCTTCCCCGACGTGCTTTGATGGCCCTGAGAAGGGCCGTTTTGGGCCGCGCGTCTCTTGCGCGCCACTAGACGACGACGGGGGGTGGGGACGACGGAGTCAAGCGCCAAACCCTTCCTTTCCCATCTCTTTCTCCTCTACTCTACTCTACTTCTTCTTCTTGGGCGAAGCCTTCGCCTTAGACGGCGTCGTCGCCTTCTTCGGGCGCGGCGCCTTCGGCTTCTTCGTCGGAACCTTGGCGGCCTTCTTCGCCTTCGACGGCGACTTGGCCTTGGCCGGCTTGGCCGCAGCCGCCTTCTTCGCACCCGCGGGAGCGGCCGACGCCGCAGACGCCTTCTTGGCGGCGCCCGCCTTCCGACCGGTCGCCGCCTTCACGCCACCAGCCTTCTTTGCGCCGGCCGCACGGGCGCCCTTCTTCTCCTTGCTGGCCGGAGCGGCGCGCTTCTTCTTGGCACCGCCAGCACGAGCCTTGCCGCCCTCGGCCGCCCCCCCGCCGCCGGCGCCGGCAAGCTTGAACGAGCCGGACGCGCCCTTCCCCTTCGTCTGCACCAGCTCGCCCGCCACGACGGCCGACTTGAGGTACTTCTTGATAAACGGCGCCAGCTTCTCCGCGTCCAGCTTGTAGTGCGCGGCTATGTACTTCTTGATCGCCTGCAGCGACGACCCGCCGCGCTCCTTCAGACTCTTGATGGCGGCCGTCACCATCTCAGAGGTGCGCGGGTGCGCAGGCTTGGCGCGCGGCTTCTTCGCAGACGACGCAGACTTGGCCTTCTTCGTAGTGCCGGTGGCGGCGGGTGCCGCAGCAGTCTCGTTCGTAGCCGCCTGATCTGCCATTTCGACGACGCGCGTAACACACAGCGAGAGCGAGCGGGACGGCAGGCACGCAAGCACAGCACAGCAGCAGAGCAGAGAATCACAAGGCCCAGCCAGTGTCGCGGGCGGGCGCGGACGGCCGAGAGAGCGGCCGCCACTCTGCGCGCCGCCGCGCCGCGCCTCCCGCGCTTGCTACCGCCCAACGTCCGACAGCCTGTGCGGAGCAGCCCCAAACCTGCGCCACAACCGCCCGCGCCTTTCAAACCACCGAGGATGGGGCTACACACAGCCACACCACAGTCGCCAACCAGTCGCCACGGCAGCGCCGCAAACCACGGCCAAACTGCAGCTACCGCGCGCTACAGCCTGGGTCGGCCCGACGAGAATCGCCGCCCCCGCCCAAATGCCGCCCCCACAGCCCCAGCCGACGACCCGCCACAATGGCCAAACCTTCGGCAAAACTCCCACACCGTCGCCGCGGCAGCCCGGCCAGCGCGGCCGGCGCCACAGCCACACAAGCCGAGGCGTGCGGCGATGACGGCCGTGCAAACGCGCCTCCGCCGCCCCATCGCCTTCCGTCGCCCTCCCGCCGTTTCCCGATCGGCCCGCAGCCGTCGGGCCACATCGCGCGCCGTCCTCCTCCTCTCGCCCGCCAACATTCACAGCCGTTTCTCAACAATTGCCCGCCGCAAACGGACGCCGCCTGCGCAACAGGCGCCGCCGCCCCTCGCCGCTTCCGACCCACAACCCCTCGACCGAGGCAAACCGCAATCCGAATCTACAGACCAACCCAATCTGCCGTCAAGCACACACGACAGCCGACCTTACACGTTACGCGTTACACATTACGTTTACACGTCTACGTTAGGTTAGGTTAGGTGGACGTGGGTTAGGTTAAGGGGACTTGGGTTAGGTTAAGCGTCAAACTTAGGTTAAGCATTCAAACACGTCAGGCGTCAGAGGTTAGGTTAGGTTAGGTTAGGTTACACGTTAGGTTAGGTTAAGGGGTCAGTGCTAGGTTAAGAAGCGTCAAACGTAGGTTAAAAAAGCGTTCAAACGTGAGGCGTGAGCCGGACAGCTTACCTTACGTAGACGTTAGGGGCTCACAGGCTGAGCTCACCTCGCCACACCACAGGTTAGGTTCGGTTCGGTTCGGTTCGCTCGGCTCAGCGTAAAGCGCCGAGGTCAGGGTTACGTTCGTTCACCTTCGGGCGCCACACTTTCGGTTGAAAGGTCGCGACGGGACGACGTCGGCAGGCACGCCGCAAACGAACAAAAACGTACAGACGACGTCGGAAACCGCCGACAGACGGGGGAGCAGCACGACCACGACCAGACACCGAGCGCGAACCAGACACACGCGAACCACCCCCACCGGCCAAAGGGCACCACACAACAACCCAGAGCACCACGTGTCGACACCAGAGCAACCCGCCGCTCACGCGACATGGCTGGCACCGAAGGGCAACCGCCCGCAACTGCGCTTTCCGCGCCGGCCCGGATGCACGTCGTGCTACAACAACACCACTACCGTACACAGCCGCTGTTCACAACATCACTATCAATGGCGCGCCCGCGGCTCGCCGCCGTCGCAGTCGCAGCCCCAACGCCAGCACTTTTGCACCACCATTCACACGCACCGCAACACAGCTCGCCGACACAGCCGAACAAAACAAACACCACACAACAACAACAGCAACAACGCCGCCGCCTCTACTTGTGCCGGCGACCCACCCCGCCGATGGCGCACCTTTCGCCAGCCGGCAATCGACACACACGCACCCACCCACCGGGGCCCAGTGCAAAAAAAAAAAACACACAAAAACAAAAAAACAAAACAACACAAACGACACGGGAAGCGCACACCGCCACTTCGCGCGCACGCCACCAACCAGTCGTCGTCTCAAAATAACAAACACAAACAAAATAAACTAACAACTAGGGCAACACAAAACAAAAACGCCTCGCACGAACCGCCCACAAAAAGGACAAGCACACGCACAGCCTCTGCTGACGACCACGACGCAGCGGCACGCTGCTCCTGTCCCGCGCCCCGCGCCCCACTCGATTCACAACTCACGCGACACCGTCAACGACGGGCTCGCTTCCCGCAACCTACCACCTTTCCGCCACGACGCACAGCCCCAGCCCCACCCGACGACTGCACTTTCACCACCGCCTCCCCCTTCCCCCCCAAAACACACACACACACACACACACACACAGCCAGCCAAAAACGCACTCGCGACCCACACATGCACGTGCATCGGCACACGCCAACCAGTCAACGTCGACAACCACACGCCACGCAAGGCTCGAAACGAAAACGAAACCGGCGTCCTTCCACGTTGCCATCAAGCTACGCGACACAAGACACAAGGAACCAACACAACAGCCGGCCCCACTAATTCCCACTCTCACGCCGCAAAAAGCACACCGAAACCGCCAAACACGCACGCACATTCCCCTTCGCACTGACACCACCGACCGGCTCGCTACCACACACCTCTCGGCAGCCGTTTCACGCCAATTCGCCACACAGTCGACAAGCGCCCGCCCTGTACGGCACACGCAACGACGCAGCGCAGCAAAGGGCGCCCGCAACACATACCTCTCCGCCGCCCGACGCGCCAACCGCCACACCACACCGCCAGCCACTCGCAAATTGTGCACTGCCACCAGCCACACGTCCAACACGCCGCGCCGCCTCCGGCCACCCGCCAGGGGGCGCTCACGTCCGCGACAACAGCGCGGCCCGCCGGGCCGGGCCGAACCGAACCGAGCCGCCGCTGCTCTGCACTCGGCACGGCCACACCCTGCTGCAGACCGGGCTCGTCCCTCTGTACGCGTCTGCCTGCGCATCAACACAACACGACCTTTTTTTTTTTTCTCTCTCTCTCTACCGCCATCCCTTCTTCTCGCGTTTTACTCGTTGTTGCAGCAGCGGCGCACACCTACACATCCACAGCCCCAGCCGAGCCGGCCTCACCTCAGGGCCCGCCGCCAGCGTCTCCTCCTCGGGCACAGGTGCGGTGCTGTGGCCGCCCATCCAACCGCATTGCTGGCCGTCCAGCCACCAGGCGTTCCCACTGCCGCGAGCCACGCCGCGCACCGACCCTGCTGCAGAAAACGAAGCATAGCCAGAGACCGACCGATACACAAAGCAAGCCGTCGCCTCGCCTCTTGTCCTTCCTGCCTTCCTTCCGCCCCCGCCCTTCTCACACCACCGCCTCTCCACTTTCGCCCCCCCCTCCTTTTTTTTTTTTTTTTTTTGTTTTCTTCTTTCTTTCTTTGGCCCTCTCTCCTTCCCGCCATGGCGGTTACGGCACCGCCTGCAGCGGCAGATTTTTTGCGCCCACACGCCTACTCCTACCACCATTAACCTTGCCCTGCCCTGCCCTGCCCTGCCCTGCCCTGCCCATCAACGTCGCAGTCGAACCGACGCTTGCCAACACACTGCCCACGTTCCTTTCTCTTTTCGGCCTACGCCCATTACGCGCCGCCGCCACAGCACCTTCCCTTCCCACAACACACCGACGTCATCACACGCACCCAAAACAGGGGCCACGACCGTGTTCCTCGCCCACTCCCATCCCGCACGGTACGCACATTCCCAACTACTACCGCGCACCCTCCCTTTCCAATCTGTGTGTCTCTGTGTCTGTGTCCTGTCCGCGCGTGACGCCTCTCAACATCCGCCGTCCCCCGTCCCGTTTTCGCCCCCATGCCGTCGTCGCGCCGCCTCCGCCCCTGTCCGCCCCGCACCACACCATACACCGCTGCTTGTCCCGGCCGTTGCCACCAAAGGCGCCGACCGCAAACGCGCCACGCCGCAGCCCCCGTGCGTCTCGCGCTCGCTTGCATCTCCGTGCCGACGCTGCCTCTCTTCCCGCTCGCACTCGACCTCGACAACACAGTCTTTGGCTCCGCCACTGCGTGTTCCGGTGGTACGCACGCTGCAACACGTATGTATTCATTACCAGAGCGATGGCGAGGCATGACAGCATCTCTGTCTGACCAGAGAGTTCTTTATCGCTGCTAGTCGGCGCTTGGACCGCGCCAGACGACAGTAGTGGCACGCACCGGGTCGCCAGGAACAGTTGTTATATATATATATTGTAGCGCGAGTCGGGAGAGGTAGTAGTCGGTCGACAGTAGTAGCGGGTGGACGGTTGTACTGAGCGGGCGTCGGCGGCGTGCTCTGCTCGTCTCGCGACTCTGGTCACGGTTCGGGACGATGTATAGTCTATTGTGTTATAATCAAAAGGTGGTGTGACGCTGCATTGCGCAAATCTGATAACGTATGTTCATTGTACTTATTTTGTTCAACAACAAAAGCCCCACTATTACTTTTTTTCTAAAGTAACTTTTGTCTCTTAACGAAAAACATTCACTTTTTAAAGACTACTTCCTATGGCATTTCCCTCCAAGGAGTGCAATTAATTACCAGCCAGCACTCATTCATTGCACACAGCTGTGTAAGGGGTATCTACAATTGAGGAGCGGATATAAATGCAATTTTTTGTTTTTTTTTTTGTTTTTTTTTTTTTTTTTTTGTGTGTGTTGTAACCTCCCAGCAACATTTAAAATAATGGACAATGTTATTTACGGATGCTAATGGACATTGCGCTAATTGTAACCTCGCCCACAATGAGAGGTATTGAAAATGGCAACAAAAATGTGAAATTCGCAATCTGACTCAAATATAAAGTCTTCACACAACATTTAAAAACGTCCGTTCAGTGACAAGAAACTTCAATTAAACCGAAATATCGGTCTTTGGCCCTGTGCAAAACAATCAGAATTAATGTCTTACCTCCGAATAAATGGATGTCACATTTCTGCTCTGGTTGTTGCGCAGCGCTTGGAGGAACTGCATTGCAAATAATAATATTCTCTTTTTTTGTGATTTTAGTGACATTTTTCTTCAAAGAAGTGGAATGAAATGTGAAGTGCAACGAACTCTTTAGTTCAATAAACAATTAAATGTTTGAAAAATGCTTTTGAAATAAAAATTATTACTGGGGAACTTGTTGGAGAATAATTACAATAAATACAATTTTTCATTATCTAATGATTATATTAATTAACAGTATACCTTATTCACCATCTTGACCAGTGTTGCCGACCGCCTACATCACACAACCGCACTCGGCTGCTACTACTGACCGACCGCTCTGCATGACGACTATTAGCGTACTGCACGCGACGACTACTGACAGAGTACAGCCCTCAACTACACAGAGCTACGGACTCGCAACGACTACTGACTGACTGACTGACTGAGAACCGCTCGCAACACTCGCGCAGTCCAGCGCAAACTCTCTGGTCACAGATGCTACAATGTCTCGCCATCGCTACTATGTTACATACGTGTTTCAGTGTCTTTTTCATTGGGGTAACGATCTTTGGCTCTTTTTATTCTGAATACAGGGCCAAAGGTCAACGCTGCTGCCCTTATACAATTTATCAGGTTTCATTATGTCTGTTGCAATGTTACATACGGTTCACTCTTTCATTAATATTATCGTTGGGTTTGTTTTGTAGGGACGTTAACATTCTGGCACATTTTTATTATCATCGGACTCTCTGCTATTTGTGCAGGGAGGTTATACCTGGGTCCATTTCCATTTCCATTTACATTTTAATATTGATAGACTTTTTGTTTTTCCTTCTTTTTTTTTTTTTTTTGTTGTTTTTTTTTTGTTTTGTTTTTCCCGCTCTCACCACCACCGCCGCATCACGCCTTCCGTTTTCTTGGTTTCTTTTCTGTTCTTCAACTGCTTCAACATCACCGCGCCCCATTTCCACACCACAGCCATCAGCCTCCAAGACGGGCGGGCGCAGTGTGCCATTTCCGGCGCACAAGCACACCCGTACGGTACTCTCCTCGCCCCCACGCCACCAACAACACAGCGACCACGCGGCTTTCAGGCATGGCACGGCACGGCACCGGCGAAATGCGCCGCCCCCGCCCCTCCGCGCATCCGTCCGTCTCGCCACGTTCACTGACAGCCGCGTCTGCGGCTACACCACGACAACCACAACACAACACCGCTCCCCTCCCTGGCAACTCACATTGTTTTTCTCCTCCTCTTTTGCACAAACCACAACGCCGAGCACAGGCGCAAGCCACCCACACCGCGCCCCTCCCCGTCCCGTCTTTGGCCGCCGCTCCTCGTTTCCTCGTTTGCCCCCTCCCATCTCCCGAAATGCCATGCCAGCAGCGTTACGCATGCCCCTCCCCTGTCCACACAACACTACCGCCTAACGAACAGCCTTCCGGGCCACATGCAGGGCACGCCCACCTCCAAACACTGCCAATTCACGGACGCACGCACGCACGCACGCACGCACGCACGCACACACACACACACACACACACACACACACACACACACACACACACACACTCACTTTCTCGACACCTTTCTGTACGGAGGGTGCGTCATCTCGACCGTGACAGAGTGACGGCAACTATCGACGATCCATTTCCCCCCACTGGTAAAACATGTCCACTAACACCTACATACATCATTCAAGTACACAGACAATAGCATACACACAATGGGAGGGCACACGAACATGGACGGCACGGCACTGTCATACACTCTTCCTCAGAACCATATCAACAAACGTTACGTACATCCGGGAAAGCGAAAGCGAACGCGAAAGCGAAAGCAAAAGCAAAGGCAAAGCCCAATGCAGCCGTCAAAGGTAACGTTCACCACGGCAGACACTTGCAGCCGCGCCGCCGTTAAACGCATTTCAGTGCGGCTCCAATACGCCTCCGACACGGGAACGTTCCGTTGCTCTACGAATGCGTTTCTCCCCTTTTTCCCTTCCCCCCCTCCTTGCACTCTTGCCTCATTCCTCACGTTCTGCCCGGACATTCGACCGATCAAAGTCAACCTTTCGTTACCGTTCTCAGCGCGACGGTGTACAACAGTATGACGGGTGTGCCCACGACTTCGGTTCAGTTGCGTGACGCCGGTCTATCGCGCCGATCGACAGTTACTCAGGGGGCGACGGATCGGACCACGTCACCGACACACAAAACACTTTCAAAACAAACAAATACATACCGGATGGACACAGACAAACACGTGTACAGACATTCGCCAAACAAACGACCGCCGCCGCCGTCGTCGCGCTTACTGTATACTGCACTGGACACGCGTGCATCTTGAATGACGACATCGGTGTGCGTGCGTCGTACGCAATCAGTCAGACACGGCTATCAAACATCAGAGTCGAATGGTACATCATCGTGCGTGTCGCCGTACACGTACAGTACAATACAACAACAATGCGTCTTAATGGCACGTTCATTTCAACGTCACTCACACACCTCCACGCTGCAGTTACGTCGCACCATTGTCAAACTCGGCGTACAGCAAAGGGAATAGTGGGCGGCAAAAAAAAAAAAAAAAACCAAACAAAAACATTTCACATTTCACCCTCGCCATGTATGATGTGCAAACAAAACAAACCCGCAAACGGCCGTCGTTACGGTGACACAAAAGTCGCCGATCGCACTGTCCCCCCTCGCAGACGGGTAACACACACACACACACCAACAACACCAATGGGTCAAAAACCACGCCAACGAGGCGTGCCACCATTCCACGCCACGGCGACCAACCTCGTGGCCGTACCCCGCGCAACACGCTTTGACGCGCCCCCCCCACCCACAATCAAAATGCACACATACATCACAGCCGTCCACACAAACAACAACAACAACAATTCCGCCCTTCCCGCAAAAGGCAAGTTGGTGGCCCTGAAAAGGGCCGTTTTGCCGCTCTCGCAACGGACGAGCCTTCTCCATCCTTCCTTCCTTCCATTCCAGAGCCACCCCCTTACTTGGAGCTCGTGTACTTGGTCACCGCCTTCGTGCCCTCGCTCACGGCGTGCTTGGCCAGCTCGCCAGGCAGCAACAGCCGCACAGCGGTCTGGATCTCGCGGGACGTGATGGTCGAGCGCTTGTTGTAGTGCGCCAGGCGAGAAGCCTCGGCCGCAATGCGCTCGAAAATGTCGTTCACGAAGCTGTTCATGATGCTCATCGCCTTCGACGAGATGCCCGTGTCAGGGTGCACCTGCTTCAGCACCTTGTAGATGTAGATGGCATAGCTCTCCTTCCTCTTGCGCTTCTTCTTCTTGTCGCCCTTCGAAATGTTCTTCTGCGCCTTGCCAGCCTTCTTGGCGGCCTTCCCGCTAGTCTTGGGCGGCATCTCGAACCAACGTACGGCAGCAGCAACACCAGTAGCAAGCGCTCCGCTCTAGTCAGCGTCTCCCCACACAGTGGCACCCGCCGCCAGCCGCCGCCGCACCTTTACCAGCTCGCCCTGTTGCGGCCGCCGACCAATGGGGCGCGCGCGCAACCGGCCGCCGCACCCGAGCCCATAAAGCACCCCCACCCCGGCTGCGCCGGCACGCACTCCGCTGCTCGACTCGCTGCCGCTCGCACCGGTCGTTTTCGTTTCCGTTTCGTGTGCACCGTCGCTAGCCCATCGCCATGTCCGGACGCGGAAAGGGAGGCAAAGTCAAGGGCAAGTCAAAGTCCCGCTCAAGCAGGGCCGGGCTCCAGTTCCCGGTCGGCAGAATCCACCGCCTCCTGCGCAAGGGAAACTACGCAGAGCGCGTCGGCGCCGGGGCGCCCGTCTACCTCGCCGCCGTCATGGAGTACCTCGCGGCTGAGGTGCTCGAGCTGGCCGGAAACGCGGCCCGCGACAACAAGAAGACGCGCATCATCCCGCGCCACCTGCAGCTTGCCATCCGCAACGACGAGGAGCTCAACAAGCTCCTGTCGGGCGTCACCATCGCACAGGGTGGTGTCCTGCCCAACATCCAGGCCGTCCTGCTGCCAAAGAAGACCGAGAAGAAGGCCTAAAGGAGGCCAGGCAATCGCAGCGCCGCGTGCTCCCCTGCACGCAACGCGCTTTGCCGGCTCGGCCCACAACAATCGGCCCTTTTCAGGGCCACCACACAAACCTACGTCCAAAGCAAAATTTCAGTCGTCCTCGCCGCACCTTGTTTTGTTTCAACTTTGCACTGTCACAGCACAGCCGCCGCCGGCGCACGTCCGCCATCTTGTCGTCCACACAGCCCGTGTGGCCCAACACACACACACACATTTTGCACGGTCGCAGTCGCCTTCCAAACCGACAACGGCAGCAATAATGACCATTGTTAAAGGGAGGCGTGTCGACACACCGCCCTCCACTCCCGCGCGCAACGGCCGTCGACACGAACGAAACAGCTGATCCGGCCGCCTATGCCCACACGCCTTGCCTCGGAAACCCCAACGCCGCCGCAAACAAACACACAGAGCCAAACCACGCAAGCAAATAATCACCGCCTCTCGCACAACAACACACAGCCCGCCATCTCCGTCGCGATCGATACAAAGACACACAAACGAAGCAGCTCCACACACAGCCAGCCACATGACACGTTTCCTTTCCTTCTCCCCTCCCAGTCACATCACGTCGCTCAAACGGAAAGAAAGAAAGAAACAAACAAACACACGCAGCAACAACACAGACTCTTTCGCACTTTTCAACTTCCGAACAGTGTGGTGGCCCTGAAAAGGGCCGTTTTCTAGTCTCTCCCACCCACAAGCACGGCCGCGGGAAGGCCAGCGCCCGCTGCGACGCAGCCTAACCGCCGAAACCGTACAGGGTGCGCCCCTGCCTCTTCAGGGCGTACACCACGTCCATGGCCGTCACAGTCTTGCGCTTGGCGTGCTCAGTGTACGTCACCGCGTCGCGGATCACGTTCTCCAGGAACACCTTCAGCACCCCGCGGGTCTCCTCGTAGATCAGACCAGAGATGCGCTTCACGCCGCCCCTGCGAGCCAGGCGGCGGATGGCGGGCTTCGTGATGCCCTGGATGTTGTCGCGCAACACCTTGCGGTGCCGCTTGGCGCCACCCTTGCCGAGCCCCTTTCCTCCCTTGCCGCGGCCTGTCATCCTTCCTTCCTCGGGCAAAGCAAAACGTGCACAAACAGCAGCTGCAGCGGCTGGCGAGTCGGCTACGGTCTGCGCCCAGCGCGCCCGCCGCCCCCCTATATAGACTCTGGCCCGCCCTCCCCCCACCACGCGCAACCGAGGGCATATAAGCGCAGCACGGAGGCGCGCGGGCCCGTTGTCAAGGCAGCACCGGACGCCGCGCCGCACCTAACCTCCACGCACGCCGCTCCGCTACCGCTACCGCTACCGCCATGGCCCGCACAAAGCAAACGGCCCGCAAGTCCACCGGCGGAAAGGCGCCGCGCAAACAGCTCGCCACCAAGGCGGCGAGGAAGAGCGCGCCCGCCACCGGAGGCGTCAAGAAGCCCCACCGCTACAGGCCGGGCACCGTCGCCCTGCGAGAAATCAGGCGCTACCAGAAGAGCACAGAGCTGCTCATCCGCAAGCTGCCATTCCAGCGCCTAGTGCGCGAGATCGCCCAGGACTTCAAGACCGACCTGCGCTTCCAGAGCTCCGCAGTCATGGCCCTGCAGGAGGCCAGCGAGGCCTACCTCGTCGGCCTCTTCGAAGACACCAACCTGTGCGCAATCCACGCCAAGCGCGTCACCATCATGCCCAAGGACATCCAGCTCGCGCGCCGCATCCGCGGCGAGCGCGCCTAAACCGCGCCGCGGCACCGCACCGCACAAACAAAAACGGCCCTTTTCAGGGCCACTAACATCTCTCCGTCGCGAGCAAACTTTGTCGGTCGCCTGCCTCTCGCCCCGCAACCCAAAAACAAAAACCACCACTTCCCGTCCGTCCGCCACACCCGCTCACTCTGCCTGCCTGCTAGCAGCGCGCAACAATCACACATCATCCCTCCCCGGCGCTCCAAGCGCACAATACCCAACGGCCGACGTCACACCGCACGGCTGGCTGGCTGGCCGGCCGCCCGCCGCTTTCGTTTCGAAAACAAAAAAAAAACCCGCACTCCACTCCGACGGCCAACGGCCAGGCAGGCGCGCTCGCTCGCTCTACACGCCGCCGAAATCCCCGCCGACTCCTTCCACATCTCAACGTGCCCCCCGTTGCAAAACATAACACACACAAAGGAACAAAACAAAGACCAGACACGACTCGACAAGACAGACATCCGAGAAGAACGAACGCAGGCAAGCCATCCAACGTATTCAAACAAAACAACGTGACAGAAAACCAACCGTCGGCCGCCGCCACAAACACGGCGACAATCAACCACGACAACAACAACACCGCTTACCGCTACCGCCGCCCACACCCGCCACCGACCCCCGCAATCCAACCACCACGGCACGCAAACAGCATCCCCACGGGCATACAGACAGACACCCACACCAAACGCAACACGACAATCAAAACCTTCCCCGACGTGCTTTGATGGCCCTGAGAAGGGCCGTTTTGGGCCGCGCGTCTCTTGCGCGCCACTAGACGACGACGGGGGGTGGGGACGACGGAGTCAAGCGCCAAACCCTTCCTTTCCCATCTCTTTCTCCTCTACTCTACTCTACTTCTTCTTCTTGGGCGAAGCCTTCGCCTTAGACGGCGTCGTCGCCTTCTTCGGGCGCGGCGCCTTCGGCTTCTTCGTCGGAACCTTGGCGGCCTTCTTCGCCTTCGACGGCGACTTGGCCTTGGCCGGCTTGGCCGCAGCCGCCTTCTTCGCACCCGCGGGAGCGGCCGACGCCGCAGACGCCTTCTTGGCGGCGCCCGCCTTCCGACCGGTCGCCGCCTTCACGCCACCAGCCTTCTTTGCGCCGGCCGCACGGGCGCCCTTCTTCTCCTTGCTGGCCGGAGCGGCGCGCTTCTTCTTGGCACCGCCAGCACGAGCCTTGCCGCCCTCGGCCGCCCCCCCGCCGCCGGCGCCGGCAAGCTTGAACGAGCCGGACGCGCCCTTCCCCTTCGTCTGCACCAGCTCGCCCGCCACGACGGCCGACTTGAGGTACTTCTTGATAAACGGCGCCAGCTTCTCCGCGTCCAGCTTGTAGTGCGCGGCTATGTACTTCTTGATCGCCTGCAGCGACGACCCGCCGCGCTCCTTCAGACTCTTGATGGCGGCCGTCACCATCTCAGAGGTGCGCGGGTGCGCAGGCTTGGCGCGCGGCTTCTTCGCAGACGACGCAGACTTGGCCTTCTTCGTAGTGCCGGTGGCGGCGGGTGCCGCAGCAGTCTCGTTCGTAGCCGCCTGATCTGCCATTTCGACGACGCGCGTAACACACAGCGAGAGCGAGCGGGACGGCAGGCACGCAAGCACAGCACAGCAGCAGAGCAGAGAATCGCTGTCGCATCGCTGTCGCATCATGGTGTAGTGTCCTCCAGGTTGACACTACTGGTGTGTGGGTGAAGTTCTGGTGGAATCGCTCTACCCTTCCTTCAACAAGTGGGACATCAGTGTCCTTCCAGGTTTTTCTTAGAGAGAAGCTTTTGGGTGTCTATGCTGCCCTGCTTCGTGGGCAATTTGATAATTGATGCTTGCTGCGGTTTTTTTTTTTTTTTTTTTTTTTTTTTTTTTTTTTTTTTTTTCCGCAGCAGATGTGGCTAGGCGCTACTTGTTACGTAGCAATGTCTTCTAATCTGGTAGGGCGGCAACGTCTGCTGGCCGTCTCAGCAGGTCCGGCCAGCGGAGTGTGCGTCGCCAGTGTGGACGTTGTCCCAGATTCCTTATCAGCGGGTTGGTGGATGTACCCGCTTTGTTGTAGAAGTTTGTGGCCGCTTCTTCGAACCGCCTGCGTAGCGGTTCGATGTCTGCGACCACGTGAGTGTCCTCCGTCGGGAAGTCCCTTGGGAGGTGAAGAGCTAACCTGAGAGCCCTATTCTGCAGTTTTTGCAGCCGCTCCAGGTTAGTTTGCGCCGTGTTGCCCCACACTACCGCCGCGTATTCGAGGAGAGGTCGAATTACGGACTTATATAGCGTGAGGCCGACGCAGGTAGGCAGCGTCGTAGTGGGGTTTAGCAGTGGGTAGAGGAGTCTTAGTCTACCCAGTGCTTTGCCCCTGATGCTCTCCACGTGTGGCCTCCAGGTGAGGTGCCGGTCCAGTGTGACGCCCAGGTACTTCGCAGTACCGTTCCACGGGACCGGGACGCCTCGGACCGAGACTGTGGGCGCGTCGTCCTTGACGTGTCTCGTCGCAATGACGATGGCCTGGGACTTCTCCCCATTGTAAGCCAGGCGCCATTTTCTCGCCCAGTCAGTGAGGGCGTCGGTGGCCGTCTGAAGTTTCCGCTGCAACGCCTCGACGCATCTGCTGCGGCTGTACACGGCCGTGTCGTCCGCATACAGCGCCAGGTTGACGTGGGCTGTGCGCGGTGGGTCGGCCGTGTACAGAGAGTAGAGCGTCGGCCCAACGACCGAGCCTTGAGGTACACCCGCGAGTATACGACGCTCCGTGGAGATTCCACTGTCTGCTCTGACGTGGAACGTTCTGCCCTCGAGGTAGCTCTGTAAGAGCTTCACGTGCGACACCGGGACGCCCAGGTCAAATAGTTTGAACAGGAGGCCCCGATGCCACACGGAGTCGAAGGCACGCGACACGTCGAGCAGGAGAGCGCCGAAATACTCGCGTCGGTCGATGGCACCGAACGCCTCCTCTGTTAGGCGCAGCAGCTGGTGTGTCGTGGCGTGTTGACTCCTGAAGCCAAACTGTTCGTTTGGTAGGAGTTGTTCTGCCTCGATGATCGCCCGCAGGCGGACCAGATACAGGCGTTCGAATATTTTCGAAAGTGCTGGAAGCAGGCTGATTGGCCTGTAGTTTTTCGCCCTTCGAATGTCCTTCCCTGGCTTGGGGAGGGCTACTATTTCAGCATGCTTCCAGCACGACGGGAACTGTTTGCTGAGCAGCACCTGGTTGAAGGTTGACGCGAGGACGTCGGCTGCCGTGTCTGGTAGCTGCTTCAGCATTATGTTCGTTACGTCATCTGGTCCACCTGCTTTTTTTGCATTTAGGTGGCGAAGTTGCAGCTTGACTTCGTCGGCTGAGATCGGCGGAATGGCGTCTTCTACCTCGTCATACTCCGCATCGAGGAAGACGGGGAGGCGTTCTTCTACCATCTGGATGTGGGCGGCGTCTATCGGGTCGTCGACCGGAGTGAAATTCGCGGCGAACGCGTCCGCTAGGGCTTCTGCCTTCGCGTTCGGCTCGCTCACGAATTCGGCTCCCACTTGCAGTGGCGGAATCCGTTGCATACGGCGCAGGTAGCCTTTTACGGCTTTCCACGCCGAGCCGTCATCGATGTTTAGTTGCTCCACCTTGCGCGCCCACTCCTGATTGCGGTGCGTGTCTACATCGGCCTTGATATGCCGGCACAATCTATTTAATTCGCGCTTTGTGGCTCGATTTCTTGTCCTCTGCCACTCGCGCTGTAGGCGGTTCTTTTGCGCTATAGCCTCCCGGATGTGTCGTGGCAGAGGGTGTGGCCGGCAGTCGATGTTGGCGTCGTCTCGGACAGGCGTGGCCGCTGCCGCGGCGTCAACTATCGACTGCCTGATGTGTTGAAGTGCTGCGTCTGCTCCGTGTTCCGCCGCGTCCGGTGTGGCCTCAAGGGAATCGGCGACGGCGTTGCGGAACTCGTCCCAGCTGATGTCTCGTATGTCGAGCCCTCTCCGCTGTCTTGGGAGAGCGTCGGCGTCGAGGTCAAATATGACCGGTACGTGGTCGGAGGACATCTTTGTCCGCGTACCGGCCGTGACGTGCAGGCGAGCGCCCTTGATGATCATGATATCCAGGATATCCGGGTGGCCCCGGTTCCGTGGATATATTGTCGGTTCATGGGGACCGATGACGACAGCTTCGTGGCGTTCCGCGACATGGAGTAATCGCCGCCCGCTTGTGTTGGTCGTCCTGCTGTTCCAGACCGCATGCTTCGCGTTGAAGTCTCCCCCCAGTATGATTTTTCCGGGGAGAGCCAGCAACTTGTTGTAGTCTCCCGGTAGGAGCGCTCCTCTAGGCGGTCTGTAGACAGCGACGAACGTTATGGCGCCGTGTGCCGTCTCCACTGATACGGCAGTCGCTTCTGTTTTTGCCAGTTCCGGTATTTGGACTCGGTGGTGTCGTAGCGTCCTCCGTACATATACCGCTGTGCCGCCTCCGTGTGTTGGCCTGTCGTCCCTGTAGCATTCGTAGTTCGCTACGCCGACTCGGACGCCAGGCTTAAGCCACGTTTCGGTGACGAGACATACGTCGATGTTCTCGTCCCGTATAAGCTGCCGGAATTCGCCTGCCTGCTTAAGGAGTCCCTCGGCGTTGAAGACGCAGGCTGTTAAACTCCTTAGCGCTTCAGGCATGATGGCTGCATGGTTGGATGGCGGATGCAACTTTCTGCACCACGGCCAGGAGCTCAGTCATCTGCTGCATCATTGTTTCCATGCAGCTGAGCATCCGCTCCACGCGGGCTTCATTGGCAGCGTTGCCGCCGACAACATGGCGCGCGTTGGTCTCCATTTGTCCGCCATCTTGTCGGGCGCCGACAGTATGGCGGGGCGCCGTGGGACGCCGCCATCTTGGCTCCGGGAAGTCCTTCGGGCTCGCAAGGTTAGGCGCGGCTGCCGGTGGTTGGTCCGCTGTGCGTGCCGGCGGGGCCGGGAAGGCTCGCTCTGATTGGTCCGCGACGCGCTGGGTCGCTGCAGGGAGGGGAGCCTGGCGCTGCTGGGGTGCAGCGGCCGGGACTACCTGCCTGCGCGGCAGCGCTGTGGGCGGGGCAACGGCTCTTTGTTCTGCAGATGGGCCAGCTGCCGGCTGGGCTACGGTAGGTGGAGTCTGTCCGCCATTTCTCGCCGATGCGCGCGGAGCGGGGACTCCATTTTGTGGCGTCGCATTGTCTGCGACTTGGCGCGCTTTTGCGGTCGTTGCCCTGCCTCGGCGGCCGCCTCTCCTGTTGTTCCGCTTCTTCCGGGGCTGGGTACTGCGTTGGCGGGAACTCTGCCTTTGTGTTCCTTTGTCTTCGTTCCCGCGCGCGCGATCGGCGAAGTCGAGGAGCACTGGGCAGCCACGGTAACTTGCCACGTGTTTGCCTTTGCAGAGCTTGCAAGTCGGGGTGAAATCTTGGTGTGGCACCCCTTTAAGCGCGCATGACTCTGTTGAGTGTTGCTCGCCGCACTTCACGCAGTAATCTGGCATTGCACAGTACTTACTGACGTGGCCAGGTTCAAGGCAGCGGTAACATTGTGCGTAGGCCGCCTTGTTTCGCAGTTCTTCAGCTTTCACTTCCACATTGCCTATTTTTGTGAGGCTGAAGAGCTGCCTGTTATGAGTTGTATTGCTGGCTATTGCCAGCATAAGTGGGCCACGCCTGCGTGTGCGAAAAGGGCGCATTCTTACGACCTCTTCGACCACGAATCCCATGTTCTCCAGGTCCTCCTTTACTTCTGAAGGCAGGATTGTGCGCGGCAAGTGCCGAAACACTACTTTGAGCGGCTTCGTTCTTAAGGTACTGAACGTATAGTGGAACCACTTCCTGTCCTGCACCAGCTGAGACACTTTTTGGTAGTCCTCAGTAGTTTTGGTGCATATTTTGAAGAGCTCGTCACCAGTCACGCGCACTGCAGAGCAGAGAATCACAAGGCCCAGCCAGTGTCGCGGGCGGGCGCGGACGGCCGAGAGAGCGGCCGCCACTCTGCGCGCCGCCGCGCCGCGCCTCCCGCGCTTGCTACCGCCCAACGTCCGACAGCCTGTGCGGAGCAGCCCCAAACCTGCGCCACAACCGCCCGCGCCTTTCAAACCACCGAGGATGGGGCTACACACAGCCACACCACAGTCGCCAACCAGTCGCCACGGCAGCGCCGCAAACCACGGCCAAACTGCAGCTACCGCGCGCTACAGCCTGGGTCGGCCCGCCGAGAATCGCCGCCCCCGCCCAAATGCCGCCCCCACAGCCCCAGCCGACGACCCGCCACAATGGCCAAACCTTCGGCAAAACTCCCACACCGTCGCCGCGGCAGCCCGGCCAGCGCGGCCGGCGCCACAGCCACACAAGCCGAGGCGTGCGGCGATGACGGCCGTGCAAACGCGCCTCCGCCGCCCCATCGCCTTCCGTCGCCCTCCCGCCGTTTCCCGATCGGCCCGCAGCCGTCGGGCCACATCGCGCGCCGTCCTCCTCCTCTCGCCCGCCAACATTCACAGCCGTTTCTCAACAATTGCCCGCCGCAAACGGACGCCGCCTGCGCAACAGGCGCCGCCGCCCCTCGCCGCTTCCGACCCACAACCCCTCGACCGAGGCAAACCGCAATCCGAATCTACAGACCAACCCAATCTGCCGTCAAGCACACACGACAGCCGACCTTACACGTTACGCGTTACACATTACGTTTACACGTCTACGTTAGGTTAGGTTAGGTGGACGTGGGTTAGGTTAAGGGGACTTGGGTTAGGTTAAGCGTCAAACTTAGGTTAAGCATTCAAACACGTCAGGCGTCAGAGGTTAGGTTAGGTTAGGTTAGGTTACACGTTAGGTTAGGTTAAGGGGTCAGTGCTAGGTTAAGAAGCGTCAAACGTAGGTTAAAAAAGCGTTCAAACGTGAGGCGTGAGCCGGACAGCTTACCTTACGTAGACGTTAGGGGCTCACAGGCTGAGCTCACCTCGCCACACCACAGGTTAGGTTCGGTTCGGTTCGGTTCGCTCGGCTCAGCGTAAAGCGCCGAGGTCAGGGTTACGTTCGTTCACCTTCGGGCGCCACACTTTCGGTTGAAAGGTCGCGACGGGACGACGTCGGCAGGCACGCCGCAAACGAACAAAAACGTACAGACGACGTCGGAAACCGCCGACAGACGGGGGAGCAGCACGACCACGACCAGACACCGAGCGCGAACCAGACACACGCGAACCACCCCCACCGGCCAAAGGGCACCACACAACAACCCAGAGCACCACGTGTCGACACCAGAGCAACCCGCCGCTCACGCGACATGGCTGGCACCGAAGGGCAACCGCCCGCAACTGCGCTTTCCGCGCCGGCCCGGATGCACGTCGTGCTACAACAACACCACTACCGTACACAGCCGCTGTTCACAACATCACTATCAATGGCGCGCCCGCGGCTCGCCGCCGTCGCAGTCGCAGCCCCAACGCCAGCACTTTTGCACCACCATTCACACGCACCGCAACACAGCTCGCCGACACAGCCGAACAAAACAAACACCACACAACAACAACAGCAACAACGCCGCCGCCTCTACTTGTGCCGGCGACCCACCCCGCCGATGGCGCACCTTTCGCCAGCCGGCAATCGACACACACGCACCCACCCACCGGGGCCCAGTGCAAAAAAAAAAACACACAAAAACAAAAAAACAAAACAACACAAACGACACGGGAAGCGCACACCGCCACTTCGCGCGCACGCCACCAACCAGTCGTCGTCTCAAAATAACAAACACAAACAAAATAAACTAACAACTAGGGCAACACAAAACAAAAACGCCTCGCACGAACCGCCCACAAAAAGGACAAGCACACGCACAGCCTCTGCTGACGACCACGACGCAGCGGCACGCTGCTCCTGTCCCGCGCCCCGCGCCCCACTCGATTCACAACTCACGCGACACCGTCAACGACGGGCTCGCTTCCCGCAACCTACCACCTTTCCGCCACGACGCACAGCCCCAGCCCCACCCGACGACTGCACTTTCACCACCGCCTCCCCCTTCCCCCCCAAAACACACACACACACACACACACACAGCCAGCCAAAAACGCACTCGCGACCCACACATGCACGTGCATCGGCACACGCCAACCAGTCAACGTCGACAACCACACGCCACGCAAGGCTCGAAACGAAAACGAAACCGGCGTCCTTCCACGTTGCCATCAAGCTACGCGACACAAGACACAAGGAACCAACACAACAGCCGGCCCCACTAATTCCCACTCTCACGCCGCAAAAAGCACACCGAAACCGCCAAACACGCACGCACATTCCCCTTCGCACTGACACCACCGACCGGCTCGCTACCACACACCTCTCGGCAGCCGTTTCACGCCAATTCGCCACACAGTCGACAAGCGCCCGCCCTGTACGGCACACGCAACGACGCAGCGCAGCAAAGGGCGCCCGCAACACATACCTCTCCGCCGCCCGACGCGCCAACCGCCACACCACACCGCCAGCCACTCGCAAATTGTGCACTGCCACCAGCCACACGTCCAACACGCCGCGCCGCCTCCGGCCACCCGCCAGGGGGCGCTCACGTCCGCGACAACAGCGCGGCCCGCCGGGCCGGGCCGAACCGAACCGAGCCGCCGCTGCTCTGCACTCGGCACGGCCACACCCTGCTGCAGACCGGGCTCGTCCCTCTGTACGCGTCTGCCTGCGCATCAACACAACACGACCTTTTTTTTTTTTCTCTCTCTCTCTACCGCCATCCCTTCTTCTCGCGTTTTACTCGTTGTTGCAGCAGCGGCGCACACCTACACATCCACAGCCCCAGCCGAGCCGGCCTCACCTCAGGGCCCGCCGCCAGCGTCTCCTCCTCG
This sequence comes from Schistocerca serialis cubense, assembly GCF_023864345.2. NCBI lineage: Eukaryota > Metazoa > Arthropoda > Insecta > Orthoptera > Acrididae > Schistocerca > Schistocerca serialis. The sequence continues at coordinate 39,037 of NW_026047517.1, read as the reverse complement.
GGCACAGGTGCGGTGCTGTGGCCGCCCATCCAACCGCATTGCTGGCCGTCCAGCCACCAGGCGTTCCCACTGCCGCGAGCCACGCCGCGCACCGACCCTGCTGCAGAAAACGAAGCATAGCCAGAGACCGACCGATACACAAAGCAAGCCGTCGCCTCGCCTCTTGTCCTTCCTGCCTTCCTTCCGCCCCCGCCCTTCTCACACCACCGCCTCTCCACTTTCGCCCCCCCCTCCTTTTTTTTTTTTTTTTTTTGTTTTCTTCTTTCTTTCTTTGGCCCTCTCTCCTTCCCGCCATGGCGGTTACGGCACCGCCTGCAGCGGCAGATTTTTTGCGCCCACACGCCTACTCCTACCACCATTAACCTTGCCCTGCCCTGCCCTGCCCTGCCCTGCCCTGCCCTGCCCATCAACGTCGCAGTCGAACCGACGCTTGCCAACACACTGCCCACGTTCCTTTCTCTTTTCGGCCTACGCCCATTACGCGCCGCCGCCACAGCACCTTCCCTTCCCACAACACACCGACGTCATCACACGCACCCAAAACAGGGGCCACGACCGTGTTCCTCGCCCACTCCCATCCCGCACGGTACGCACATTCCCAACTACTACCGCGCACCCTCCCTTTCCAATCTGTGTGTCTCTGTGTCTGTGTCCTGTCCGCGCGTGACGCCTCTCAACATCCGCCGTCCCCCGTCCCGTTTTCGCCCCCATGCCGTCGTCGCGCCGCCTCCGCCCCTGTCCGCCCCGCACCACACCATACACCGCTGCTTGTCCCGGCCGTTGCCACCAAAGGCGCCGACCGCAAACGCGCCACGCCGCAGCCCCCGTGCGTCTCGCGCTCGCTTGCATCTCCGTGCCGACGCTGCCTCTCTTCCCGCTCGCACTCGACCTCGACAACACAGTCTTTGGCTCCGCCACTGCGTGTTCCGGTGGTACGCACGCTGCAACACGTATGTATTCATTACCAGAGCGATGGCGAGGCATGACAGCATCTCTGTCTGACCAGAGAGTTCTTTATCGCTGCTAGTCGGCGCTTGGACCGCGCCAGACGACAGTAGTGGCACGCACCGGGTCGCCAGGAACAGTTGTTATATATATATATTGTAGCGCGAGTCGGGAGAGGTAGTAGTCGGTCGACAGTAGTAGCGGGTGGACGGTTGTACTGAGCGGGCGTCGGCGGCGTGCTCTGCTCGTCTCGCGACTCTGGTCACGGTTCGGGACGATGTATAGTCTATTGTGTTATAATCAAAAGGTGGTGTGACGCTGCATTGCGCAAATCTGATAACGTATGTTCATTGTACTTATTTTGTTCAACAACAAAAGCCCCACTATTACTTTTTTTCTAAAGTAACTTTTGTCTCTTAACGAAAAACATTCACTTTTTAAAGACTACTTCCTATGGCATTTCCCTCCAAGGAGTGCAATTAATTACCAGCCAGCACTCATTCATTGCACACAGCTGTGTAAGGGGTATCTACAATTGAGGAGCGGATATAAATGCAATTTTTTGTTTTTTTTTTTTGTTTTTTTTTTTTTTTTTGTGTGTGTGTTGTAACCTCCCAGCAACATTTAAAATAATGGACAATGTTATTTACGGATGCTAATGGACATTGCGCTAATTGTAACCTCGCCCACAATGAGAGGTATTGAAAATGGCAACAAAAATGTGAAATTCGCAATCTGACTCAAATATAAAGTCTTCACACAACATTTAAAAACGTCCGTTCAGTGACAAGAAACTTCAATTAAACCGAAATATCGGTCTTTGGCCCTGTGCAAAACAATCAGAATTAATGTCTTACCTCCGAATAAATGGATGTCACATTTCTGCTCTGGTTGTTGCGCAGCGCTTGGAGGAACTGCATTGCAAATAATAATATTCTCTTTTTTTGTGATTTTAGTGACATTTTTCTTCAAAGAAGTGGAATGAAATGTGAAGTGCAACGAACTCTTTAGTTCAATAAACAATTAAATGTTTGAAAAATGCTTTTGAAATAAAAATTATTACTGGGGAACTTGTTGGAGAATAATTACAATAAATACAATTTTTCATTATCTAATGATTATATTAATTAACAGTATACCTTATTCACCATCTTGACCAGTGTTGCCGACCGCCTACATCACACAACCGCACTCGGCTGCTACTACTGACCGACCGCTCTGCATGACGACTATTAGCGTACTGCACGCGACGACTACTGACAGAGTACAGCCCTCAACTACACAGAGCTACGGACTCGCAACGACTACTGACTGACTGACTGACTGAGAACCGCTCGCAACACTCGCGCAGTCCAGCGCAAACTCTCTGGTCACAGATGCTACAATGTCTCGCCATCGCTACTATGTTACATACGTGTTTCAGTGTCTTTTTCATTGGGGTAACGATCTTTGGCTCTTTTTATTCTGAATACAGGGCCAAAGGTCAACGCTGCTGCCCTTATACAATTTATCAGGTTTCATTATGTCTGTTGCAATGTTACATACGGTTCACTCTTTCATTAATATTATCGTTGGGTTTGTTTTGTAGGGACGTTAACATTCTGGCACATTTTTATTATCATCGGACTCTCTGCTATTTGTGCAGGGAGGTTATACCTGGGTCCATTTCCATTTCCATTTACATTTTAATATTGATAGACTTTTTGTTTTTCCTTTTTTTTTTTTTTTTTTTGTTGTTTTTTTTTTGTTTTGTTTTTCCCGCTCTCACCACCACCGCCGCATCACGCCTTCCGTTTTCTTGGTTTCTTTTCTGTTCTTCAACTGCTTCAACATCACCGCGCCCCATTTCCACACCACAGCCATCAGCCTCCAAGACGGGCGGGCGCAGTGTGCCATTTCCGGCGCACAAGCACACCCGTACGGTACTCTCCTCGCCCCCACGCCACCAACAACACAGCGACCACGCGGCTTTCAGGCATGGCACGGCACGGCACCGGCGAAATGCGCCGCCCCCGCCCCTCCGCGCATCCGTCCGTCTCGCCACGTTCACTGACAGCCGCGTCTGCGGCTACACCACGACAACCACAACACAACACCGCTCCCCTCCCTGGCAACTCACATTGTTTTTCTCCTCCTCTTTTGCACAAACCACAACGCCGAGCACAGGCGCAAGCCACCCACACCGCGCCCCTCCCCGTCCCGTCTTTGGCCGCCGCTCCTCGTTTCCTCGTTTGCCCCCTCCCATCTCCCGAAATGCCATGCCAGCAGCGTTACGCATGCCCCTCCCCTGTCCACACAACACTACCGCCTAACGAACAGCCTTCCGGGCCACATGCAGGGCACGCCCACCTCCAAACACTGCCAATTCACGGACGCACGCACGCACGCACGCACGCACGCACGCACACACACACACACACACACACACACACACACACACACACACACACACACTCACTTTCTCGACACCTTTCTGTACGGAGGGTGCGTCATCTCGACCGTGACAGAGTGACGGCAACTATCGACGATCCATTTCCCCCCACTGGTAAAACATGTCCACTAACACCTACATACATCATTCAAGTACACAGACAATAGCATACACACAATGGGAGGGCACACGAACATGGACGGCACGGCACTGTCATACACTCTTCCTCAGAACCATATCAACAAACGTTACGTACATCCGGGAAAGCGAAAGCGAACGCGAAAGCGAAAGCAAAAGCAAAGGCAAAGCCCAATGCAGCCGTCAAAGGTAACGTTCACCACGGCAGACACTTGCAGCCGCGCCGCCGTTAAACGCATTTCAGTGCGGCTCCAATACGCCTCCGACACGGGAACGTTCCGTTGCTCTACGAATGCGTTTCTCCCCTTTTTCCCTTCCCCCCCTCCTTGCACTCTTGCCTCATTCCTCACGTTCTGCCCGGACATTCGACCGATCAAAGTCAACCTTTCGTTACCGTTCTCAGCGCGACGGTGTACAACAGTATGACGGGTGTGCCCACGACTTCGGTTCAGTTGCGTGACGCCGGTCTATCGCGCCGATCGACAGTTACTCAGGGGGCGACGGATCGGACCACGTCACCGACACACAAAACACTTTCAAAACAAACAAATACATACCGGATGGACACAGACAAACACGTGTACAGACATTCGCCAAACAAACGACCGCCGCCGCCGTCGTCGCGCTTACTGTATACTGCACTGGACACGCGTGCATCTTGAATGACGACATCGGTGTGCGTGCGTCGTACGCAATCAGTCAGACACGGCTATCAAACATCAGAGTCGAATGGTACATCATCGTGCGTGTCGCCGTACACGTACAGTACAATACAACAACAATGCGTCTTAATGGCACGTTCATTTCAACGTCACTCACACACCTCCACGCTGCAGTTACGTCGCACCATTGTCAAACTCGGCGTACAGCAAAGGGAATAGTGGGCGGCAAAAAAAAAAAAAAAAAACCAAACAAAAACATTTCACATTTCACCCTCGCCATGTATGATGTGCAAACAAAACAAACCCGCAAACGGCCGTCGTTACGGTGACACAAAAGTCGCCGATCGCACTGTCCCCCCTCGCAGACGGGTAACACACACACACACACCAACAACACCAATGGGTCAAAAACCACGCCAACGAGGCGTGCCACCATTCCACGCCACGGCGACCAACCTCGTGGCCGTACCCCGCGCAACACGCTTTGACGCGCCCCCCCCACCCACAATCAAAATGCACACATACATCACAGCCGTCCACACAAACAACAACAACAACAATTCCGCCCTTCCCGCAAAAGGCAAGTTGGTGGCCCTGAAAAGGGCCGTTTTGCCGCTCTCGCAACGGACGAGCCTTCTCCATCCTTCCTTCCTTCCATTCCAGAGCCACCCCCTTACTTGGAGCTCGTGTACTTGGTCACCGCCTTCGTGCCCTCGCTCACGGCGTGCTTGGCCAGCTCGCCAGGCAGCAACAGCCGCACAGCGGTCTGGATCTCGCGGGACGTGATGGTCGAGCGCTTGTTGTAGTGCGCCAGGCGAGAAGCCTCGGCCGCAATGCGCTCGAAAATGTCGTTCACGAAGCTGTTCATGATGCTCATCGCCTTCGACGAGATGCCCGTGTCAGGGTGCACCTGCTTCAGCACCTTGTAGATGTAGATGGCATAGCTCTCCTTCCTCTTGCGCTTCTTCTTCTTGTCGCCCTTCGAAATGTTCTTCTGCGCCTTGCCAGCCTTCTTGGCGGCCTTCCCGCTAGTCTTGGGCGGCATCTCGAACCAACGTACGGCAGCAGCAACACCAGTAGCAAGCGCTCCGCTCTAGTCAGCGTCTCCCCACACAGTGGCACCCGCCGCCAGCCGCCGCCGCACCTTTACCAGCTCGCCCTGTTGCGGCCGCCGACCAATGGGGCGCGCGCGCAACCGGCCGCCGCACCCGAGCCCATAAAGCACCCCCACCCCGGCTGCGCCGGCATTCCCGCTCACGCCGCGGAGAGTACACGTTAGCTCGTTGTCGCTGTTGGTTATCGTGATGTCGGGACGCGGAAGTGGACGCAAAGCTGCTGCCTTGGCTGAGTTGCTGCTCACGTTAGCAGGACCTGCCGGGAAGAAGAAGAAGAAGTCTACACCGCAGTGCTTTCGCTGCCAAAAGCTTGGCCACGTCGCCAAGCACTGCAGCGGAGCAGTCGCGTGTTTGAAGTGTGCGCAAGCACACGACACACGCGACTGCAAGAAGCCGAAGGACGCCCCCTGCACATGCGCCAACTGCGGTGGCGCACACGCGGCTAACGCCCGTTCCTGCGCGTACAGGAGAAATTGGCGTGGACCAGAGAAGACGCAGAAGCAAGTGACCACCACACGCGAAGAGGTGGTCACTCGCTCAGAAGACGCCATCACCAGGCGCCTCAGCGACGCCGTAGAAGAAGCCATGTCCGCCTTCAAATCCGCCATGGCGGAAGAGAGGGCGGCCATGCTGGCGGAACTGGGCGAGGCTCGGCGTCAGATTGCTGAGCTGACGCAGGAGCTTCGCTCAGCCAAGGCAGCTTCCGCCACAGCGGTCGACACCGCCAGCCAGACGACTCCTCCTCGAGAGAAGAAGTTTGCGACGGTGGCCACGCAGACCGACGTGCCTGCCGAAGGGGAGGCAACACTGCCCAAGACGGACGCAGAAGCAGAAGCGCAAGAAGAAGGGTGGGAAGAAGTCCCATTCCTCCCGCTTCCCGACATGTACAGCGCAAGCGCTGTGACGCAGAAGATAGCTGCATCGCTTCGCGATGGTACATATCCCCACCACGACAACCCTTATCCCTTCGTTCCTCCTAACCTTTCTAAACCTTCACCTCCACACCAACCAATCGAATATCCAGAAGGCCTTGTTGGTCTTTCCAAGGAGGATTACGATCTGATCAATTCCTTCCCAATTTTCACAGAGTGGCAAATGCGCTACGTCATCTTCGCTCTCGTCCACGGAGAGTATGAGAAAGCTGGATACACTGTATCCACTATCCCAACCGAGGGAGAGCCCTCAAGTAAGAAGAAGAAGAAGAAAAGTCGTCACACCGACAAATACAGAAAATAGGTTATCGGCACTCCTTGCCAGTACAGAACAACCTACAAGTCAAGAAAGAAGACTCATCAATCATCCCAGGGGAGTAAAGGCCAACAGGCCACAAACTTCCACCTGAACCTCCTCACAGTGAGGAAGTCAGAAAAGGAGCAGCAGGAGGCTGCGCCGGCATTCCCGCTCACGCCGCGGAGAGTACACGTTAGTTCGTTGTCGCTGTTGGTTATCGTGATGTCGGGACGCGGAAGTGGACGCAAAGCTGCTGCCTTGGCTGAGTTGCTGCTCACGTTAGCAGGACCTGCCGGGAAGAAGAAGAAGAAGTCTACACCGCAGTGCTTTCGCTGCCAAAAGCTTGGCCACGTCGCCAAGCACTGCAGCGGAGCAGTCGCGTGTTTGAAGTGTGCGCAAGCACACGACACACGCGACTGCAAGAAGCCGAAGGACGCCCCCTGCACATGCGCCAACTGCGGTGGCGCACACGCGGCTAACGCCCGTTCCTGCGCGTACAGGAGAAATTGGCGCGGACCAGAGAAGACGCAGAAGCAAGTGACCACCACACGCGAAGAGGTGGTCACTCGCTCAGAAGACGCCATCACCAGGCGCCTCAGCGACGCCGTAGAAGAAGCCATGTCCGCCTTCAAATCCGCCATGGCGGAAGAGAGGGCGGCCATGCTGGCGGAACTGGGCGAGGCTCGGCGTCAGATTGCTGAGCTGACGCAGGAGCTTCGCTCAGCCAAGGCAGCTTCCGCCACATCGGTCGACACCGCCAGCCAGACGACTCCTCCTCGAGAGAAGAAGTTTGCGACGGTGGCCACGCAGACCGACGTGCCTGCCGAAGGGGAGGCAACACTGCCCAAGACGGACGCAGAAGCAGAAGCGCAAGAAGAAGGGTGGGAAGAAGTCCCATTCCTCCCGCTTCCCGACATGTACAGCGCAAGCGCTGTGACGCAGAAGATAGCTGCATCGCTTCGCGATGGTACATATCCCCACCACGACAACCCTTATCCCTTCGTTCCTCCTAACCTTTCTAAACCTTCACCTCCACACCAACCAATCGAATATCCAGAAGGCCTTGTTGGTCTTTCCAAGGAGGATTACGATCTGATCAATTCCTTCCCAATTTTCACAGAGTGGCAAATGCGCTACGTCATCTTCGCTCTCGTCCACGGAGAGTATGAGAAAGCTGGATACACTGTATCCACTATCCCAACCGAGGGAGAGCCCTCAAGTAAGAAGAAGAAGAAGAAAAGTCGTCACACCGACAAATACAGAAAATAGGTTATCGGCACTCCTTGCCAGTACAGAACAACCTACAAGTCAAGAAAGAAGACTCATCAATCATCCCAGGGGAGTAAAGGCCAACAGGCCACAAACTTCCACCTGAACCTCCTCACAGTGAGGAAGTCAGAAAAGGAGCAGCAGCAGGCAGGCTGCGCCGGCACGCACTCCGCTGCTCGACTCGCTGCCGCTCGCACCGGTCGTTTTCGTTTCCGTTTCGTGTGCACCGTCGCTAGCCCATCGCCATGTCCGGACGCGGAAAGGGAGGCAAAGTCAAGGGCAAGTCAAAGTCCCGCTCAAGCAGGGCCGGGCTCCAGTTCCCGGTCGGCAGAATCCACCGCCTCCTGCGCAAGGGAAACTACGCAGAGCGCGTCGGCGCCGGGGCGCCCGTCTACCTCGCCGCCGTCATGGAGTACCTCGCGGCTGAGGTGCTCGAGCTGGCCGGAAACGCGGCCCGCGACAACAAGAAGACGCGCATCATCCCGCGCCACCTGCAGCTTGCCATCCGCAACGACGAGGAGCTCAACAAGCTCCTGTCGGGCGTCACCATCGCACAGGGTGGTGTCCTGCCCAACATCCAGGCCGTCCTGCTGCCAAAGAAGACCGAGAAGAAGGCCTAAAGGAGGCCAGGCAATCGCAGCGCCGCGTGCTCCCCTGCACGCAACGCGCTTTGCCGGCTCGGCCCACAACAATCGGCCCTTTTCAGGGCCACCACACAAACCTACGTCCAAAGCAAAATTTCAGTCGTCCTCGCCGCACCTTGTTTTGTTTCAACTTTGCACTGTCACAGCACAGCCGCCGCCGGCGCACGTCCGCCATCTTGTCGTCCACACAGCCCGTGTGGCCCAACACACACACACACATTTTGCACGGTCGCAGTCGCCTTCCAAACCGACAACGGCAGCAATAATGACCATTGTTAAAGGGAGGCGTGTCGACACACCGCCCTCCACTCCCGCGCGCAACGGCCGTCGACACGAACGAAACAGCTGATCCGGCCGCCTATGCCCACACGCCTTGCCTCGGAAACCCCAACGCCGCCGCAAACAAACACACAGAGCCAAACCACGCAAGCAAATAATCACCGCCTCTCGCACAACAACACACAGCCCGCCATCTCCGTCGCGATCGATACAAAGACACACAAACGAAGCAGCTCCACACACAGCCAGCCACATGACACGTTTCCTTTCCTTCTCCCCTCCCAGTCACATCACGTCGCTCAAACGGAAAGAAAGAAAGAAACAAACAAACACACGCAGCAACAACACAGACTCTTTCGCACTTTTCAACTTCCGAACAGTGTGGTGGCCCTGAAAAGGGCCGTTTTCTAGTCTCTCCCACCCACAAGCACGGCCGCGGGAAGGCCAGCGCCCGCTGCGACGCAGCCTAACCGCCGAAACCGTACAGGGTGCGCCCCTGCCTCTTCAGGGCGTACACCACGTCCATGGCCGTCACAGTCTTGCGCTTGGCGTGCTCAGTGTACGTCACCGCGTCGCGGATCACGTTCTCCAGGAACACCTTCAGCACCCCGCGGGTCTCCTCGTAGATCAGACCAGAGATGCGCTTCACGCCGCCCCTGCGAGCCAGGCGGCGGATGGCGGGCTTCGTGATGCCCTGGATGTTGTCGCGCAACACCTTGCGGTGCCGCTTGGCGCCACCCTTGCCGAGCCCCTTTCCTCCCTTGCCGCGGCCTGTCATCCTTCCTTCCTCGGGCAAAGCAAAACGTGCACAAACAGCAGCTGCAGCGGCTGGCGAGTCGGCTACGGTTTTTTTTTTTTTTTTTTTTTTTTTCTTTTTTTCCATCTTTCATTCCTCACCCTGAGGGAGTGAGGCGGGCACATGGAGAGCCTATTGCTCTTTGGTGCCTTATATTAACTAAAGGTATGCTGTGGTGGCACTTTTTATTTAGAGATTTGGGGTTCCTAATCTAGTTCTGACTCTCTCGTGTCATAAGCTATCGCTTTCTGTCGCGTGGGAGGGTATTGAGATCCTGGCATTTGCCCGTGTGCTGAGGGAAACCTCCCTAAAACCTCAGCAAGGATCTGTTGAATGTTCTCTTTCTTGTGATTTGTTGTTTTCTCTTCTTTGTTGTCTTGTTAGTGTGTGGTCGTGATTTTCGTGCTCTTTTTATGTGTTGTCTTCCTCTTCTGATTCTTCGTCTTGTAGGTGTTTTATCATGTCCTGTTGTATGTCGTCATCAGTGAAGTTTGTTGCTGAATTCGGATCAATTGTCTTAATGCTTGTTTTGATTACTGTTGGCGGATAGGGGTATTTTGTTTGTGGGTATCTAAAAACGGGGTAATTTCTTAGGAGAATGTCTGTTGTGGCTGTTCTATTGCGTAATCTGTTGGTGCCGATTTTAGCGGTTAATTCTAGCCATCTCTTCCTTAGGGGGTACACTTGTGCGTTCCTGTATACTACTTCGTTTCGTGTCCTGGAGTTCATCTGGCCTGTTGTCCTTAATATTTTCCTTTCTGTTGCCATTAATCTCCGAGTCACTGTTTTGTTCGCCATCCATACCGGAGCGGCATATTCCAGTATGGGGCGGATAAAAGCTTTGTAGGTGTATATCATCGTATCCCTTTTGGCTCCGTTTGTTCTGCCTCTGAGTAGGCGGAGTAGGTTGAGTCTTGTTTTAGCTTTTATCGTGATGTCTCTTGAGTGTGCCTCCCATGACATATATTTGTCGAGTGTAATGCCCAGGTATCTTGCGGTGTCTTTCGCTTTTATAGTTTGTCCCCATAGTTGTAACCTGCAGTCTTCTTGGTTCTGTTTGCGCGTGCGGTTTCGTTTGTGTTTGAACAGAATAAGTTGTGTCTTATTTGCGTTAGGCTTAATTTTCCATTGGCTGAGCCAGCTTTCTAGAAGGGATAGGTAGTTTTGAGTTTGTCTGTTGCTATCTTGTGTTGTTGGTGTATGGCACCAGTATGCTGTGTCGTCAGCGTACAGTGTCAGACCCTCGTTCCACTTGTTGGGTAGTGGGATGTCTGCCGTGTACAGTGTATATAGCAGGGGAGATATGATGGCTCCCTGTGGGACTCCCGCTTTTGGCGTAAATGGGTCTGACTCTGCATCGTTGACGACGACTTTGGATGGGCGATTTTCGAGGATGTTCGACAAGAGTGTGGTGATTTTCGCTGGTACTCCCATTTTCAGGAGCTTGTAGTATAGGCCCTTGTGCCACACTTTGTCGAACGCCCTTTCAATGTCTAGAAATATGGCAGCAGCACAGTCCAGGAGGTTTAGGCCTCTTGTGACGCCGCTACATAGCTGTACTATTGGGTCTATGGTGGCGTGATTCTTTCTGAATCCTGATTGGCAGTCAGGAATTAGGTGGTTTGTATCCGTAAAGGCGATTAGTCTGTTCTTGATTATTGTCTCGAAAGCTTTTCCTATTACAGGAAGTAGGGTGATGGGCCGATAAGATCTTGGGTCATTGGGTGGTTTCCCTGGTTTAGGGAGCATTACTATTTTCGCTTGTTTCCAGTGTATTGGGATGTTGCCTATTTTCAACGTCGCATTGTATAAGGTCTTTAGACAGGTTATTATCTTTTCTCTTGGGGCCAATCGTATCTGGATTCTTTTGATGCCATCTTTTCCTGGGGCGCTGTTTTTTCCTTTCAGGATGGCTTCCTCCACTTCAGAGTCTGAAATCTCTGCCGTTAGCGCTGCTTCGGCTTCTGTCGGTGTAATTACGGTTTTTTGCAGTTTATCTAATTCGAGGGTGATCTCTCTTTCGTGTCTTAGGTCGAATTTTGGGTCGGTTGGGAAACTGTGTACTTCGTCTAGAACTTCTCTAAATATATTAGCTTTTTGTTTGTCGTCTGTTATAATATTTCCTTCATGGTAAAGAGGTGGATCTGATTTGTGGTGGATTCCTGTTACTTTTCTAAAGGCTTGCCAGTATCTATTTGTTTGCCTGTGATCTAGGTTCTTGCTTATTTCTGCCCACTTGTCTGCTCTGAACTCTTTTAGCTGCTGCCTGACCAAATTGTTTAATCTGTTCCATTCCCGTTTATATTCGCAGTCAGCTGTTTGTTTGAAGAGCTTGTAGATGCGTCTTTTTTCTTTAATTGTGCTTAGTATTCTCTGCGGTATTCTGTCTGCGTTGGGTTTAATGACTTTGATCGGCGCGTTGTTTGTTGTCGCATTCGTGATTGCCTGTATGATGTTGTTGTTATATTGTTCCAGCTCTTCAACGCTTGCGATTTCTTTAGCTGGTGGTAGGCTTTCCTTGAGTTCCTTTTCGTATTTTTGAACGTTTAGCTGTTTAATGTCGATTATGGTTTTTCTGTTTTTGTTGTTAAGTGGTGAGTGCATTAGGTGCGTTCGTGTTATTAGCGGCAGATGATCTGACCCCGTGCTGTCCCCTGCCCATGGAGGGCTGAAGTGCGTATATACGGATTTTGCGCAAATGAAGTGGTCAGGAATGGAAGTTCCCTGGTGGTTGATAAATGTTGGTTTGTTGTAGGGCAGTCTTACCCCGTTTTCGATATCTTCCAGGTGCGTTGTTAATGCTCTTCCGTTCCTGTTGCTGTTGGTGTCTCCAAATGCTTCCGACCTTGCGTTGAAATCCCCCATGATTACGAAGTCACCTAAGTTTCTGATGTATAGAAGGAATTCAGTAGGGATTTCGTCGCCAGGTGGGATATATACGGTAATTAAGTGTAGGAATTTCCTTGCACGTGTTTGTAGCTTTAGGTGGATTGCTTGGACATGGGAGAACTGTGGCGGTAATTCGACCCTTATAGCTGGGGTTTTCTTGTTGTGGAAAACTGCCACGCCGCCTTTGGGAGTGCTTCTGGGTACGGGAATGGCTTTCAGTTCGTGTGTGACAAAGTCAAGTATGCGTAGCGGGTAGCTCGTTGTCCTCGTTTCAAGGACACCTAGGATGGCTAGTTTCTCCTTGGTGGCTAGCATTTCCAACATTGGGTGCTTCGTCCTGAAGCCATTGGCGTTGACGAAGCCAATGTTTATGTCGTCTTCGTGTATGTCCTCCATCCTGAGTGTGTCTTCTGTCTAGTGTGTGCCCTGGTTACAATTGTGACGGCCTTGGTTTGTGCGCTGGCGCATCTTGCACGGAAAGAGACGTTTGTTGTCTGTCTGAGCTGCGTGTTGTATGTTCTTGCGTTGTTGGTTCACTATTGCGAGTGGCTGGAGTCGTGGCTTCCCTTATTGCAGGTGGTTGTGTTCTACTTTGTGCAGATGTGCTTGGCGCCTCTTCAACTGCCCCGTTGTGGCGGGAATCTGTTGTTGTCGTCTTCGTGGGCTGCAGATGGAAGTGTATTTTGTTTCCTACTGGGACTGTTTCGAGCTTTCTGCCAAAGAAAGTTTTAGACACCTCTTTCATTGCTTCCACTACCTTTGATTTCCTGTCCGGTACGATGTTGATCATTGCTGTTGTGATCGCCCTTATTAGGTCGTCTGTTTTGACGTACTGGTCGTTCGCGGGTGTTTGCAACTCCTCTTGTGCCGGTTTGTCCATGCACTTTATTGTTTGAGTAGTTTCTAGGGTTGTGGGTGCTGCTGGCCTTTTCGGGCATTTGAGGTCCATGGGGTGATGGTCGCCTTCGCAGTTCGCGCATTTAGCCCTTTCCTCCTTCGAGTTGCATTCGCTTGCGAAATGCGCCCCAGCGCATCTGGCGCACTTTGGCGACTGGTTGCATTTGTCGGCTGTGTGTTCATAGCTGAAACACTTAGCACAGTGAGCTGGTTGTGGAGGAGGCAGGTGTGGCGGTTCTACTTTATACGATCGCATATGAATTCTAAAGTGCTCGCTCAGAAGTTTGTCCACCGTATTTTGCTCCCTGGTCAGTACCCTAATGTTGGGTGTGAGCTCCGACGTGTTTCGTGATCTTATGCGAACCGCGCGCTCGAAACTGTACCCCATTGAGGTGAGTTCTTCTTCGATCTCCGCCGTGGTAACATCGAAGTCAATGTTTTTGATTACCACGCACATGCATGGTTTAGAGTTGGCCTTTTGGCCTTTCGGCGTGCGGTATTCTCTGATAGCGCAGCTGGCTTCTGGGCGGTGGTGAGACAGGAACTTATCGATTCTGTTTTTAATATCTTGGTGTGTGCTATGTATAGTGGCGGACCTGTTTCGATGTACCACTACGTCGGTTATGTACTGTGCCACGTTTAACGCCTTTAGTGCATAGCAAAATGATTTTTGGGTTTCTTCTGCTGCAAGATTTTGCACTGTCAGAGACATGCTTTTTCCGTGGTAAGGCTCGCTTTTGTTCTCTTGCTTTGCGGGTTCCTCTGATTTGGGGGGCTTTACTTCGGTCACGACGATATTCGTGCCGTTTGGCGAAAGTGTTGCTTCGTATTTCGGTGTTTCGGCTCGTGGTGTAGCCGTTACATCGGAATACGATTTTTCTATCGGTGAAGATTGCGTGATTGGCCCTTTGGGCGCTGTTGCCACTTTTGCACGTGTTCTGGGTTTCGCAGTCTTCGTTCCTTTGTCCATGGCTGAACCGGAAGTGAAGATGCTTGGTGAACGAATGCGCGCAATATAAGCCGTGTATAGGTGCTGTGTGATCGAGTGCGTATTTTCCTTCTCGCGGGTGTACTGATCTGTCCCTGCTCCTTTGTCTTTGCCTCTGCGAGCGCGGGCTGATCCGACGTGAACGGGGCCCTGGTTCGCGTATGCCCTATCTAACCGCCCTATTTCCGGCTATCCGGAATACTGACCTATCCCTGACTCGCCCTAACGGACATGACAATTTGCTTTTTTTTTTAGATAGACAAGGTAAACTTGTCGAATATGCTGTGCGCATGCGCGCTTGTCGTGAGCGTGACTGTAACAGAAACTGCTTCAGCGGCGGCTCGCTACGGTCTGCGCCCAGCGCGCCCGCCGCCCCCCTATATAGACTCTGGCCCGCCCTCCCCCCACCACGCGCAACCGAGGGCATATAAGCGCAGCACGGAGGCGCGCGGGCCCGTTGTCAAGGCAGCACCGGACGCCGCGCCGCACCTAACCTCCACGCACGCCGCTCCGCTACCGCTACCGCTACCGCCATGGCCCGCACAAAGCAAACGGCCCGCAAGTCCACCGGCGGAAAGGCGCCGCGCAAACAGCTCGCCACCAAGGCGGCGAGGAAGAGCGCGCCCGCCACCGGAGGCGTCAAGAAGCCCCACCGCTACAGGCCGGGCACCGTCGCCCTGCGAGAAATCAGGCGCTACCAGAAGAGCACAGAGCTGCTCATCCGCAAGCTGCCATTCCAGCGCCTAGTGCGCGAGATCGCCCAGGACTTCAAGACCGACCTGCGCTTCCAGAGCTCCGCAGTCATGGCCCTGCAGGAGGCCAGCGAGGCCTACCTCGTCGGCCTCTTCGAAGACACCAACCTGTGCGCAATCCACGCCAAGCGCGTCACCATCATGCCCAAGGACATCCAGCTCGCGCGCCGCATCCGCGGCGAGCGCGCCTAAACCGCGCCGCGGCACCGCACCGCACAAACAAAAACGGCCCTTTTCAGGGCCACTAACATCTCTCCGTCGCGAGCAAACTTTGTCGGTCGCCTGCCTCTCGCCCCGCAACCCAAAAACAAAAACCACCACTTCCCGTCCGTCCGCCACACCCGCTCACTCTGCCTGCCTGCTAGCAGCGCGCAACAATCACACATCATCCCTCCCCGGCGCTCCAAGCGCACAATACCCAACGGCCGACGTCACACCGCACGGCTGGCTGGCTGGCCGGCCGCCCGCCGCTTTCGTTTCGAAAACAAAAAAAAAACCCGCACTCCACTCCGACGGCCAACGGCCAGGCAGGCGCGCTCGCTCGCTCTACACGCCGCCGAAATCCCCGCCGACTCCTTCCACATCTCAACGTGCCCCCCGTTGCAAAACATAACACACACAAAGGAACAAAACAAAGACCAGACACGACTCGACAAGACAGACATCCGAGAAGAACGAACGCAGGCAAGCCATCCAACGTATTCAAACAAAACAACGTGACAGAAAACCAACCGTCGGCCGCCGCCACAAACACGGCGACAATCAACCACGACAACAACAACACCGCTTACCGCTACCGCCGCCCACACCCGCCACCGACCCCCGCAATCCAACCACCACGGCACGCAAACAGCATCCCCACGGGCATACAGACAGACACCCACACCAAACGCAACACGACAATCAAAACCTTCCCCGACGTGCTTTGATGGCCCTGAGAAGGGCCGTTTTGGGCCGCGCGTCTCTTGCGCGCCACTAGACGACGACGGGGGGTGGGGACGACGGAGTCAAGCGCCAAACCCTTCCTTTCCCATCTCTTTCTCCTCTACTCTACTCTACTTCTTCTTCTTGGGCGAAGCCTTCGCCTTAGACGGCGTCGTCGCCTTCTTCGGGCGCGGCGCCTTCGGCTTCTTCGTCGGAACCTTGGCGGCCTTCTTCGCCTTCGACGGCGACTTGGCCTTGGCCGGCTTGGCCGCAGCCGCCTTCTTCGCACCCGCGGGAGCGGCCGACGCCGCAGACGCCTTCTTGGCGGCGCCCGCCTTCCGACCGGTCGCCGCCTTCACGCCACCAGCCTTCTTTGCGCCGGCCGCACGGGCGCCCTTCTTCTCCTTGCTGGCCGGAGCGGCGCGCTTCTTCTTGGCACCGCCAGCACGAGCCTTGCCGCCCTCGGCCGCCCCCCCGCCGCCGGCGCCGGCAAGCTTGAACGAGCCGGACGCGCCCTTCCCCTTCGTCTGCACCAGCTCGCCCGCCACGACGGCCGACTTGAGGTACTTCTTGATAAACGGCGCCAGCTTCTCCGCGTCCAGCTTGTAGTGCGCGGCTATGTACTTCTTGATCGCCTGCAGCGACGACCCGCCGCGCTCCTTCAGACTCTTGATGGCGGCCGTCACCATCTCAGAGGTGCGCGGGTGCGCAGGCTTGGCGCGCGGCTTCTTCGCAGACGACGCAGACTTGGCCTTCTTCGTAGTGCCGGTGGCGGCGGGTGCCGCAGCAGTCTCGTTCGTAGCCGCCTGATCTGCCATTTCGACGACGCGCGTAACACACAGCGAGAGCGAGCGGGACGGCAGGCACGCAAGCACAGCACAGCAGCAGAGCAGAGAATCACAAGGCCCAGCCAGTGTCGCGGGCGGGCGCGGACGGCCGAGAGAGCGGCCGCCACTCTGCGCGCCGCCGCGCCGCGCCTCCCGCGCTTGCTACCGCCCAACGTCCGACAGCCTGTGCGGAGCAGCCCCAAACCTGCGCCACAACCGCCCGCGCCTTTCAAACCACCGAGGATGGGGCTACACACAGCCACACCACAGTCGCCAACCAGTCGCCACGGCAGCGCCGCAAACCACGGCCAAACTGCAGCTACCGCGCGCTACAGCCTGGGTCGGCCCGCCGAGAATCGCCGCCCCCGCCCAAATGCCGCCCCCACAGCCCCAGCCGACGACCCGCCACAATGGCCAAACCTTCGGCAAAACTCCCACACCGTCGCCGCGGCAGCCCGGCCAGCGCGGCCGGCGCCACAGCCACACAAGCCGAGGCGTGCGGCGATGACGGCCGTGCAAACGCGCCTCCGCCGCCCCATCGCCTTCCGTCGCCCTCCCGCCGTTTCCCGATCGGCCCGCAGCCGTCGGGCCACATCGCGCGCCGTCCTCCTCCTCTCGCCCGCCAACATTCACAGCCGTTTCTCAACAATTGCCCGCCGCAAACGGACGCCGCCTGCGCAACAGGCGCCGCCGCCCCTCGCCGCTTCCGACCCACAACCCCTCGACCGAGGCAAACCGCAATCCGAATCTACAGACCAACCCAATCTGCCGTCAAGCACACACGACAGCCGACCTTACACGTTACGCGTTACACATTACGTTTACATGTCTACGTTAGGTTAGGTTAGGTGGACGTGGGTTAGGTTAAGGGGACTTGGGTTAGGTTAAGCGTCAAACTTAGGTTAAGCATTCAAACACGTCAGGCGTCAGAGGTTAGGTTAGGTTAGGTTAGGTTACACGTTAGGTTAGGTTAAGGGGTCAGTGCTAGGTTAAGAAGCGTCAAACGTAGGTTAAAAAAGCGTTCAAACGTGAGGCGTGAGCCGGACAGCTTACCTTACGTAGACGTTAGGGGCTCACAGGCTGAGCTCACCTCGCCACACCACAGGTTAGGTTCGGTTCGGTTCGGTTCGCTCGGCTCAGCGTAAAGCGCCGAGGTCAGGGTTACGTTCGTTCACCTTCGGGCGCCACACTTTCGGTTGAAAGGTCGCGACGGGACGACGTCGGCAGGCACGCCGCAAACGAACAAAAACGTACAGACGACGTCGGAAACCGCCGACAGACGGGGGAGCAGCACGACCACGACCAGACACCGAGCGCGAACCAGACACACGCGAACCACCCCCACCGGCCAAAGGGCACCACACAACAACCCAGAGCACCACGTGTCGACACCAGAGCAACCCGCCGCTCACGCGACATGGCTGGCACCGAAGGGCAACCGCCCGCAACTGCGCTTTCCGCGCCGGCCCGGATGCACGTCGTGCTACAACAACACCACTACCGTACACAGCCGCTGTTCACAACATCACTATCAATGGCGCGCCCGCGGCTCGCCGCCGTCGCAGTCGCAGCCCCAACGCCAGCACTTTTGCACCACCATTCACACGCACCGCAACACAGCTCGCCGACACAGCCGAACAAAACAAACACCACACAACAACAACAGCAACAACGCCGCCGCCTCTACTTGTGCCGGCGACCCACCCCGCCGATGGCGCACCTTTCGCCAGCCGGCAATCGACACACACGCACCCACCCACCGGGGCCCAGTGCAAAAAAAAAAACACACAAAAACAAAAAAACAAAACAACACAAACGACACGGGAAGCGCACACCGCCACTTCGCGCGCACGCCACCAACCAGTCGTCGTCTCAAAATAACAAACACAAACAAAATAAACTAACAACTAGGGCAACACAAAACAAAAACGCCTCGCACGAACCGCCCACAAAAAGGACAAGCACACGCACAGCCTCTGCTGACGACCACGACGCAGCGGCACGCTGCTCCTGTCCCGCGCCCCGCGCCCCACTCGATTCACAACTCACGCGACACCGTCAACGACGGGCTCGCTTCCCGCAACCTACCACCTTTCCGCCACGACGCACAGCCCCAGCCCCACCCGACGACTGCACTTTCACCACCGCCTCCCCCTTCCCCCCCAAAACACACACACACACACACACACACAGCCAGCCAAAAACGCACTCGCGACCCACACATGCACGTGCATCGGCACACGCCAACCAGTCAACGTCGACAACCACACGCCACGCAAGGCTCGAAACGAAAACGAAACCGGCGTCCTTCCACGTTGCCATCAAGCTACGCGACACAAGACACAAGGAACCAACACAACAGCCGGCCCCACTAATTCCCACTCTCACGCCGCAAAAAGCACACCGAAACCGCCAAACACGCACGCACATTCCCCTTCGCACTGACACCACCGACCGGCTCGCTACCACACACCTCTCGGCAGCCGTTTCACGCCAATTCGCCACACAGTCGACAAGCGCCCGCCCTGTACGGCACACGCAACGACGCAGCGCAGCAAAGGGCGCCCGCAACACATACCTCTCCGCCGCCCGACGCGCCAACCGCCACACCACACCGCCAGCCACTCGCAAATTGTGCACTGCCACCAGCCACACGTCCAACACGCCGCGCCGCCTCCGGCCACCCGCCAGGGGGCGCTCACGTCCGCGACAACAGCGCGGCCCGCCGGGCCGGGCCGAACCGAACCGAGCCGCCGCTGCTCTGCACTCGGCACGGCCACACCCTGCTGCAGACCGGGCTCGTCCCTCTGTACGCGTCTGCCTGCGCATCAACACAACACGACCTTTTTTTTTTTTCTCTCTCTCTCTACCGCCATCCCTTCTTCTCGCGTTTTACTCGTTGTTGCAGCAGCGGCGCACACCTACACATCCACAGCCCCAGCCGAGCCGGCCTCACCTCAGGGCCCGCCGCCAGCGTCTCCTCCTCGGGCACAGGTGCGGTGCTGTGGCCGCCCATCCAACCGCATTGCTGGCCGTCCAGCCACCAGGCGTTCCCACTGCCGCGAGCCACGCCGCGCACCGACCCTGCTGCAGAAAACGAAGCATAGCCAGAGACCGACCGATACACAAAGCAAGCCGTCGCCTCGCCTCTTGTCCTTCCTGCCTTCCTTCCGCCCCCGCCCTTCTCACACCACCACCTCTCCACTTTCGCCCCCCCCTCCTTTTTTTTTTTTTTTTTTGTTTTCTTCTTTCTTTCTTTGGCCCTCTCTCCTTCCCGCCATGGCGGTTACGGCACCGCCTGCAGCGGCAGATTTTTTGCGCCCACACGCCTACTCCTACCACCATTAACCTTGCCCTGCCCTGCCCTGCCCTGCCCTGCCCTGCCCTGCCCTGCCCATCAACGTCGCAGTCGAACCGACGCTTGCCAACACACTGCCCACGTTCCTTTCTCTTTTCGGCCTACGCCCATTACGCGCCGCCGCCACAGCACCTTCCCTTCCCACAACACACCGACGTCATCACACGCACCCAAAACAGGGGCCACGACCGTGTTCCTCGCCCACTCCCATCCCGCACGGTACGCACATTCCCAACTACTACCGCGCACCCTCCCTTTCCAATCTGTGTGTCTCTGTGTCTGTGTCCTGTCCGCGCGTGACGCCTCTCAACATCCGCCGTCCCCCGTCCCGTTTTCGCCCCCATGCCGTCGTCGCGCCGCCTCCGCCCCTGTCCGCCCCGCACCACACCATACACCGCTGCTTGTCCCGGCCGTTGCCACCAAAGGCGCCGACCGCAAACGCGCCACGCCGCAGCCCCCGTGCGTCTCGCGCTCGCTTGCATCTCCGTGCCGACGCTGCCTCTCTTCCCGCTCGCACTCGACCTCGACAACACAGTCTTTGGCTCCGCCACTGCGTGTTCCGGTGGTACGCACGCTGCAACACGTATGTATTCATTACCAGAGCGATGGCGAGGCATGACAGCATCTCTGTCTGACCAGAGAGTTCTTTATCGCTGCTAGTCGGCGCTTGGACCGCGCCAGACGACAGTAGTGGCACGCACCGGGTCGCCAGGAACAGTTGTTATATATATATATTGTAGCGCGAGTCGGGAGAGGTAGTAGTCGGTCGACAGTAGTAGCGGGTGGACGGTTGTACTGAGCGGGCGTCGGCGGCGTGCTCTGCTCGTCTCGCGACTCTGGTCACGGTTCGGGACGATGTATAGTCTATTGTGTTATAATCAAAAGGTGGTGTGACGCTGCATTGCGCAAATCTGATAACGTATGTTCATTGTACTTATTTTGTTCAACAACAAAAGCCCCACTATTACTTTTTTTCTAAAGTAACTTTTGTCTCTTAACGAAAAACATTCACTTTTTAAAGACTACTTCCTATGGCATTTCCCTCCAAGGAGTGCAATTAATTACCAGCCAGCACTCATTCATTGCACACAGCTGTGTAAGGGGTATCTACAATTGAGGAGCGGATATAAATGCAATTTTTTGTTTTTTTTTTTTGTTTTTTTTTTTTTTTTTTGTGTGTGTGTTGTAACCTCCCAGCAACATTTAAAATAATGGACAATGTTATTTACGGATGCTAATGGACATTGCGCTAATTGTAACCTCGCCCACAATGAGAGGTATTGAAAATGGCAACAAAAATGTGAAATTCGCAATCTGACTCAAATATAAAGTCTTCACACAACATTTAAAAACGTCCGTTCAGTGACAAGAAACTTCAATTAAACCGAAATATCGGTCTTTGGCCCTGTGCAAAACAATCAGAATTAATGTCTTACCTCCGAATAAATGGATGTCACATTTCTGCTCTGGTTGTTGCGCAGCGCTTGGAGGAACTGCATTGCAAATAATAATATTCTCTTTTTTTGTGATTTTAGTGACATTTTTCTTCAAAGAAGTGGAATGAAATGTGAAGTGCAACGAACTCTTTAGTTCAATAAACAATTAAATGTTTGAAAAATGCTTTTGAAATAAAAATTATTACTGGGGAACTTGTTGGAGAATAATTACAATAAATACAATTTTTCATTATCTAATGATTATATTAATTAACAGTATACCTTATTCACCATCTTGACCAGTGTTGCCGACCGCCTACATCACACAACCGCACTCGGCTGCTACTACTGACCGACCGCTCTGCATGACGACTATTAGCGTACTGCACGCGACGACTACTGACAGAGTACAGCCCTCAACTACACAGAGCTACGGACTCGCAACGACTACTGACTGACTGACTGACTGAGAACCGCTCGCAACACTCGCGCAGTCCAGCGCAAACTCTCTGGTCACAGATGCTACAATGTCTCGCCATCGCTACTATGTTACATACGTGTTTCAGTGTCTTTTTCATTGGGGTAACGATCTTTGGCTCTTTTTATTCTGAATACAGGGCCAAAGGTCAACGCTGCTGCCCTTATACAATTTATCAGGTTTCATTATGTCTGTTGCAATGTTACATACGGTTCACTCTTTCATTAATATTATCGTTGGGTTTGTTTTGTAGGGACGTTAACATTCTGGCACATTTTTATTATCATCGGACTCTCTGCTATTTGTGCAGGGAGGTTATACCTGGGTCCATTTCCATTTCCATTTACATTTTAATATTGATAGACTTTTTGTTTTTCCTTCTTTTTTTTTTTTTTTTGTTGTTTTTTTTTTGTTTTGTTTTTCCCGCTCTCACCACCACCGCCGCATCACGCCTTCCGTTTTCTTGGTTTCTTTTCTGTTCTTCAACTGCTTCAACATCACCGCGCCCCATTTCCACACCACAGCCATCAGCCTCCAAGACGGGCGGGCGCAGTGTGCCATTTCCGGCGCACAAGCACACCCGTACGGTACTCTCCTCGCCCCCACGCCACCAACAACACAGCGACCACGCGGCTTTCAGGCATGGCACATCACGGCACCGGCGAAATGCGCCGCCCCCGCCCCTCCGCGCATCCGTCCGTCTCGCCACGTTCACTGACAGCCGCGTCTGCGGCTACACCACGACAACCACAACACAACACCGCTCCCCTCCCTGGCAACTCACATTGTTTTTCTCCTCCTCTTTTGCACAAACCACAACGCCGAGCACAGGCGCAAGCCACCCACACCGCGCCCCTCCCCGTCCCGTCTTTGGCCGCCGCTCCTCGTTTCCTCGTTTGCCCCCTCCCATCTCCCGAAATGCCATGCCAGCAGCGTTACGCATGCCCCTCCCCTGTCCACACAACACTACCGCCTAACGAACAGCCTTCCGGGCCACATGCAGGGCACGCCCACCTCCAAACACTGCCAATTCACGGACGCACGCACGCACGCACGCACGCACGCACGCACACACACACACACACACACACACACACACACACACACACACACACACACTCACTTTCTCGACACCTTTCTGTACGGAGGGTGCGTCATCTCGACCGTGACAGAGTGACGGCAACTATCGACGATCCATTTCCCCCCACTGGTAAAACATGTCCACTAACACCTACATACATCATTCAAGTACACAGACAATAGCATACACACAATGGGAGGGCACACGAACATGGACGGCACGGCACTGTCATACACTCTTCCTCAGAACCATATCAACAAACGTTACGTACATCCGGGAAAGCGAAAGCGAACGCGAAAGCGAAAGCAAAAGCAAAGGCAAAGCCCAATGCAGCCGTCAAAGGTAACGTTCACCACGGCAGACACTTGCAGCCGCGCCGCCGTTAAACGCATTTCAGTGCGGCTCCAATACGCCTCCGACACGGGAACGTTCCGTTGCTCTACGAATGCGTTTCTCCCCTTTTTCCCTTCCCCCCCTCCTTGCACTCTTGCCTCATTCCTCACGTTCTGCCCGGACATTCGACCGATCAAAGTCAACCTTTCGTTACCGTTCTCAGCGCGACGGTGTACAACAGTATGACGGGTGTGCCCACGACTTCGGTTCAGTTGCGTGACGCCGGTCTATCGCGCCGATCGACAGTTACTCAGGGGGCGACGGATCGGACCACGTCACCGACACACAAAACACTTTCAAAACAAACAAATACATACCGGATGGACACAGACAAACACGTGTACAGACATTCGCCAAACAAACGACCGCCGCCGCCGTCGTCGCGCTTACTGTATACTGCACTGGACACGCGTGCATCTTGAATGACGACATCGGTGTGCGTGCGTCGTACGCAATCAGTCAGACACGGCTATCAAACATCAGAGTCGAATGGTACATCATCGTGCGTGTCGCCGTACACGTACAGTACAATACAACAACAATGCGTCTTAATGGCACGTTCATTTCAACGTCACTCACACACCTCCACGCTGCAGTTACGTCGCACCATTGTCAAACTCGGCGTACAGCAAAGGGAATAGTGGGCGGCAAAAAAAAAAAAAAAAACCAAACAAAAACATTTCACATTTCACCCTCGCCATGTATGATGTGCAAACAAAACAAACCCGCAAACGGCCGTCGTTACGGTGACACAAAAGTCGCCGATCGCACTGTCCCCCCTCGCAGACGGGTAACACACACACACACACCAACAACACCAATGGGTCAAAAACCACGCCAACGAGGCGTGCCACCATTCCACGCCACGGCGACCAACCTCGTGGCCGTACCCCGCGCAACACGCTTTGACGCGCCCCCCCCACCCACAATCAAAATGCACACATACATCACAGCCGTCCACACAAACAACAACAACAACAATTCCGCCCTTCCCGCAAAAGGCAAGTTGGTGGCCCTGAAAAGGGCCGTTTTGCCGCTCTCGCAACGGACGAGCCTTCTCCATCCTTCCTTCCTTCCATTCCAGAGCCACCCCCTTACTTGGAGCTCGTGTACTTGGTCACCGCCTTCGTGCCCTCGCTCACGGCGTGCTTGGCCAGCTCGCCAGGCAGCAACAGCCGCACAGCGGTCTGGATCTCGCGGGACGTGATGGTCGAGCGCTTGTTGTAGTGCGCCAGGCGAGAAGCCTCGGCCGCAATGCGCTCGAAAATGTCGTTCACGAAGCTGTTCATGATGCTCATCGCCTTCGACGAGATGCCCGTGTCAGGGTGCACCTGCTTCAGCACCGTCTATGACGAGCGAATCTTCGGCTGCGATGGCAAGTTGCAGTGACGCCTTGGGGCCCCAGCAGCACGCTGCTGGCGGCAACGACGCCGTCTCTTTGTTTCCGCCGGCCGCTTTTCCGGTTGGCTCGAGCGCCTCAGCTGCCGCAGAGAATAGCTCTGCTCCCCCGAACGTTAGGGCAACCACAGGTCAGGGCCTGGTCTCTGGCCAGTGTCCCGCGCCTGCTAACGTGATAGGACCAGTTTCAGCCGCCGGAAACCTAACGGTGTCGGCAACTAAGGCGGCGACTGGTAGCCCCACGGCAGCCATTGACTTTGCTTCCCTCACCTGCGTGCGACATGCAAATGGGGAGTACACGACTAAAAGGAGCTCATCTCTCCCACCTACCAGCGGTAGGATGTCCATGGCCACCCTGATGATCACCACAGGGCAGGCACAAGCGCTGGCACAGCACCTTACCCCTGCACAAAAAAGGCATCTCCCAGTCAGCATCCTCCCCAAGCCCTTACCTATAGCCCAACCCAAAAAGACCGCTCCCGCCCATAAACCCTCTCCTCCCGAACAAACCAAGACGCCACACCCATCTGCCCCCTCCAAACGCATCAAAGACGTAGTCAAAAGTGCGAAAAAACACAGAACTACTGTCAGGCGCAAGCCAACAAAGAAAGCAATATCAGTCCCACCACCCCCCACCAAGACACGTACTCCCTCCCCCTCAGGGAGCGGAGAAGAGGCAGACCGCCCCCTCGTCATCGACGAGTCCAGAGAGACAACCGAGCCTCAAACACCCGGCACCGACGGGGATGGGTTTCAAAAAGCGCGGAAAACCGCCCGCCCACCCACCCCCCAGCAAGCGAGAGGCATTGCCTCTACTAGTAATAAGTTCTTGCCACTGTCCGACGAGGACGAAGCGGTACCCGGGAGCAGTGATGCGCCACAGCACATACACACACCTAGACACCGACTCCCCCCAATTATCGCAGAATTCGATAAAAACTACGAGGAGCTTCACTCCCTCGTCAGCAACTGCCTCGGAGAGAAGCAGTTCACAGCGAAGTCCGCCGGAGGGGACAAAATCAAACTTATGTTCAGAGAGCTGGACGATTACACCGCTGTGAAGGCCCTGCTCTCTGAACACAAAGTCCCCCATTACACCTTCCCCACAGCCAAACAACGTCTAATGAAGGTAGTACTAAGGGACTTACCCCGCAAAGTGGGCACTGACGCCATCAAGAAGGACCTGCAGAGGCAGGGCTTCGAAGTCAACAGCGTCACCCACATGAAGGAAGTCTACAGTGGCAACAAATGGCCACTGTATCAAGTCAACCTTCCTGACACTCCGCAAAACAGACAGAAACACGTCACACACGTCCTGTCAGTGCCAGTCACAGTCGAACCTCTGCGCAGGAAAAGTGGCAATGTGCAGTGCTACAACTGCCAAGGATTAGGGCACGTTGCCAAGCACTGCGACATGCCCACCCGCTGCATGAAATGCGCAGAAGGGCACCCAACCTCCGAGTGCTCCTTACAGAGAGGAGACCCAAAAAGCAAGTGTGCCCTATGCGGCGAATCTGGACACGGCGCCTTCTACCAAGGCTGCCGAGTACAGAAAGAGTACCGCCTACGCGCACAAGGGACCAAAACCCCCGCCACACCAAAAACCAACCGTGGCGCCGGTCCTACAAACTCTAGAGCGCCGGCGAATCCACAACCGCGCCAAACACGTCCAGCAACCCGCTCGAGACCGCGAGGTGGCGCAAGCTACGCGAGTGTGGCAGGCACTGACAGGAGCCAACAAACGACTCCTACCATACACTTAGCCCAGCAGCCGATCCCCGCTAACGGAGAAACGTCCAGGGAAGCCTCCCCCCCCCATAGTCCCAAGCCCAGTCTGCGGCCAGTAGCGGCAGCTGAGTGCACATCAAAAGGCCCTCAGCCCAGCACTTCTGAAGAGAGTGCAAATGCCCTACGGCCCTCAGGAGTCGTGGAGCAAACGTTAGGCCTCCTAACGCAACTGCTCCACGAAATCAGGCAACAGAACGCCCAAATTCTTACCGCCATTAATTTGGTGCTCCAAGGGTCGCACAACAATGCGACCACAGCAGAGACATCCTCCCTTCAGTGATGGATAGACGACCCCACATTCAAGGACTCAAAATGTGCGTCTTCAACGCAAACGGCATTGTCGGACAAAACAACGAGTTCCGCGAGTTCCTACGCGATGAAAACATAGACGTATGTATGGTGGCCGAGACACACCTTAAACCGGGTGTAAGGGTGTCGGTACCCAACTACAACTGCTACAGGACCGACCGGCCCACCGCTGGAGGCGGGGTAGCAACATACGTCAAACGCGGAATCCCCCATCATCAGGTCCACCCACCAGCAACTAGGCAAATAGAAACAGCGGCAATAGAGATTGCCACTGTCACAGGGCCCCTCACTGTCGTTGCAGCATATCGCCCTCCCTCCTATACTCTGGAAGAGGACGACATAGCAGCCCTAGGCCAAATAAGAGGAAAACTCTTCATTGGCGGTGACCTAAACGCCAAACATGCAGACTGGCACTCGCGAAACTCAAACAGAGCTGGTCGTCAACTGCAACGACTCGCGCGCACCCACCACTTTCACATATGGGGTCCAGAGGAGCCCACCCACTTCCCCAGAAACGGGGGAAGGGCGGACGTCCTCGACATAGCGCTCACCAAAAGAATAACGGGATTTGTGACCGCGCAATCGGTTAACCGAATGTCTTCCGATCACAATCCCGTGATTCTCGAGGTCGACATAGGAGACTGGGTACCTCTCCAGCAACAACACGTCTCATACAAGCGCACTAACTGGGAGCAATTCAAAGTTGACGTAACTTCAGCAATTGCCCAGGCCCCGCCTCCAACTGCAGATTCTGCAGAACAGGCGCTTAAAGATCTCACCAGCACGATCCTGCAAGCAGCAAAGGAGGCCACACCACAGCCACCGGACGGCCCTCCCCCTGTTAAGCAACTCCCGCCGCACCTGCTTGCCCAAATTAGAAACAAAAATAGGATCGCCAAAGAGTGGAAGCTCACAAAGAACCCCGTAACTAGGAGGCTACTGAACCGCCTACAAAGAGAGCTCAAGGTCGCACTCACTGAGCACCGCAACCAGCAATGGTCGGCGCGACTTTCGGCCCTCCGCGTGGACGACAATAGCCTCTGGCAGGCGACCAAACAGATCACCAAAAGACGCGCCAGACTGCCACCTCTGCACGGCGAGCGCGGACTTGTCTTCAGCACCGCAGATAAGGCAAATGCCCTGGCAGATGCCTTTGAAAAACAGTTCCGCCCCGCAGAGGCGCAGGACAGGGACCATGAAGCCGTCGTTCGACGTCAGCTCGCCACATTCCTTGCGGCGGACGACGCCGACGACGACGAAGAAAACACACCGCTCTTCACACCCGACGACGTGAACCGAGTAATCAGGTCGCTACCTAACAAAAGAGCCCCCGGCCACGACCAGCTCAACAACGTAGTAGTGAAACACCTCCCACCCCCTGCCGTAGCCCACATCGCTAATATCTTTAATGAGATCACGCGTTCCCGCAAGTTTCCAAGGTGCTGGAAACACGCAGAAGTCGTTGCGATCGCGAAACCCGGTAAAGACCCGGTTATCCCGCAGAACCACCGACCAATCAGCCTTTTGCCAACCCTTAGCAAAATTTACGAACGCCTGCTACTCATCCCCATTCTCGACCACGTCAGCACACAACAAATCCTGCCGGACTTTCAGTTCGGTTTCCGGCAGGAACACTCCGCGCCCCAGCAACTAATGAGGGTCGTCGAAGCAGCTACCGAAAGCTTCAATCGTAAAAGTTACTGCGGGGTAGTGCTACTTGACGTAGCCGCTGCCTTTGACTCTGTCTGGCACACCGGGCTTCTCTACAAGCTATACTCCCAAGGCTTCCCAGGTCCGATAGTGAAGCTACTCGCGAGCTATCTCTCCAAAAGGACCTTCTCCGTTAGGATCGAGTCGTCGCTCTCCACAAAGCGGCGCATCAGGGCAGGTGTGCCCCAGGGGTCGGTACTGGGCCCGGTACTGTACAACCTGTACACTGCCGACCTCCCGACCGTACCGCTGGTGCACACTGCTCAGTATGCCGACGACACAGCGTTCTTCACGCGTAACCCGAACAGAGACAGGGTTACGCGTAGATTGCAAACAGCGCTGGACGAGACCGGCCGCTGGGCTAAAAAGTGGCGCATCACTCTCAACGAACAGAAAACCCAAGCCATCATGATCACCCGCAAACTGGGCAAGCGGGCTCCCGCCCGTCGGCCGCTACTGCTCAAGCTGAACGGCCAAGAGCTTCCATGGCGACGTACCGCCAGGTATCTTGGAGTCACTCTCGACACCAGGCTCACCTGGAGGGCTCACATCGGGGACTTGCGCCGGAAAGCTAGTGGTAGGATGCAAATGTTGTATCCTATCCTTAACACCCACAGCACCCTAGCGGCTGACATAGGAGTTAGAACGTACTGTTCCTTAATAAGACCAATAATGGAGTACGCTTGCCCAGTCTGGGGATACGCGGCGGATTGGCACCTCCGCAAACTCCAGGCAGTGCAAAACCGTGCACTTAAAAGGGCATTACACCTTCCCTTCCGCTTCCCCACTGCTGACCTGCACGAAGCAGCGGGAATTCCAACGCTCCATGAGCGATTCAAAGAACTGGCCGAAAGCTTCTACGAGAACTCGGCCAGATCAGACAATAGACTTATCAAAAACCTGGGACTGTATGACACATCACTGGACAGACACAGACGACCTAAATTCATGATTACAAATTAAAACAGCCGAAAAGGCAGCACAGAAACACTAAACACACTGCACCATAAAATGACGTACCAAAAAACATCGACCATTTACCCACTCAACATAGAGGAGGAAATGTCCAGAAGGACAACACCCTCCATTACATACGCTCTCCTCGAAAGTGAGGAAGCTCAAATGCAGTAACGGCGGCTGCGCCGGCACGCACTCCGCTGCTCGACTCGCTGCCGCTCGCACCGGTCGTTTTCGTTTCCGTTTCGTGTGCACCGTCGCTAGCCCATCGCCATGTCCGGACGCGGAAAGGGAGGCAAAGTCAAGGGCAAGTCAAAGTCCCGCTCAAGCAGGGCCGGGCTCCAGTTCCCGGTCGGCAGAATCCACCGCCTCCTGCGCAAGGGAAACTACGCAGAGCGCGTCGGCGCCGGGGCGCCCGTCTACCTCGCCGCCGTCATGGAGTACCTCGCGGCTGAGGTGCTCGAGCTGGCCGGAAACGCGGCCCGCGACAACAAGAAGACGCGCATCATCCCGCGCCACCTGCAGCTTGCCATCCGCAACGACGAGGAGCTCAACAAGCTCCTGTCGGGCGTCACCATCGCACAGGGTGGTGTCCTGCCCAACATCCAGGCCGTCCTGCTGCCAAAGAAGACCGAGAAGAAGGCCTAAAGGAGGCCAGGCAATCGCAGCGCCGCGTGCTCCCCTGCACGCAACGCGCTTTGCCGGCTCGGCCCACAACAATCGGCCCTTTTCAGGGCCACCACACAAACCTACGTCCAAAGCAAAATTTCAGTCGTCCTCGCCGCACCTTGTTTTGTTTCAACTTTGCACTGTCACAGCACAGCCGCCGCCGGCGCACGTCCGCCATCTTGTCGTCCACACAGCCCGTGTGGCCCAACACACACACACACATTTTGCACGGTCGCAGTCGCCTTCCAAACCGACAACGGCAGCAATAATGACCATTGTTAAAGGGAGGCGTGTCGACACACCGCCCTCCACTCCCGCGCGCAACGGCCGTCGACACGAACGAAACAGCTGATCCGGCCGCCTATGCCCACACGCCTTGCCTCGGAAACCCCAACGCCGCCGCAAACAAACACACAGAGCCAAACCACGCAAGCAAATAATCACCGCCTCTCGCACAACAACACACAGCCCGCCATCTCCGTCGCGATCGATACAAAGACACACAAACGAAGCAGCTCCACACACAGCCAGCCACATGACACGTTTCCTTTCCTTCTCCCCTCCCAGTCACATCACGTCGCTCAAACGGAAAGAAAGAAAGAAACAAACAAACACACGCAGCAACAACACAGACTCTTTCGCACTTTTCAACTTCCGAACAGTGTGGTGGCCCTGAAAAGGGCCGTTTTCTAGTCTCTCCCACCCACAAGCACGGCCGCGGGAAGGCCAGCGCCCGCTGCGACGCAGCCTAACCGCCGAAACCGTACAGGGTGCGCCCCTGCCTCTTCAGGGCGTACACCACGTCCATGGCCGTCACAGTCTTGCGCTTGGCGTGCTCAGTGTACGTCACCGCGTCGCGGATCACGTTCTCCAGGAACACCTTCAGCACCCCGCGGGTCTCCTCGTAGATCAGACCAGAGATGCGCTTCACGCCGCCCCTGCGAGCCAGGCGGCGGATGGCGGGCTTCGTGATGCCCTGGATGTTGTCGCGCAACACCTTGCGGTGCCGCTTGGCGCCACCCTTGCCGAGCCCCTTTCCTCCCTTGCCGCGGCCTGTCATCCTTCCTTCCTCGGGCAAAGCAAAACGTGCACAAACAGCAGCTGCAGCGGCTGGCGAGTCGGCTACGGTCTGCGCCCAGCGCGCCCGCCGCCCCCCTATATAGACTCTGGCCCGCCCTCCCCCCACCACGCGCAACCGAGGGCATATAAGCGCAGCACGGAGGCGCGCGGGCCCGTTGTCAAGGCAGCACCGGACGCCGCGCCGCACCTAACCTCCACGCACGCCGCTCCGCTACCGCTACCGCTACCGCCATGGCCCGCACAAAGCAAACGGCCCGCAAGTCCACCGGCGGAAAGGCGCCGCGCAAACAGCTCGCCACCAAGGCGGCGAGGAAGAGCGCGCCCGCCACCGGAGGCGTCAAGAAGCCCCACCGCTACAGGCCGGGCACCGTCGCCCTGCGAGAAATCAGGCGCTACCAGAAGAGCACAGAGCTGCTCATCCGCAAGCTGCCATTCCAGCGCCTAGTGCGCGAGATCGCCCAGGACTTCAAGACCGACCTGCGCTTCCAGAGCTCCGCAGTCATGGCCCTGCAGGAGGCCAGCGAGGCCTACCTCGTCGGCCTCTTCGAAGACACCAACCTGTGCGCAATCCACGCCAAGCGCGTCACCATCATGCCCAAGGACATCCAGCTCGCGCGCCGCATCCGCGGCGAGCGCGCCTAAACCGCGCCGCGGCACCGCACCGCACAAACAAAAACGGCCCTTTTCAGGGCCACTAACATCTCTCCGTCGCGAGCAAACTTTGTCGGTCGCCTGCCTCTCGCCCCGCAACCCAAAAACAAAAACCACCACTTCCCGTCCGTCCGCCACACCCGCTCACTCTGCCTGCCTGCTAGCAGCGCGCAACAATCACACATCATCCCTCCCCGGCGCTCCAAGCGCACAATACCCAACGGCCGACGTCACACCGCACGGCTGGCTGGCTGGCCGGCCGCCCGCCGCTTTCGTTTCGAAAACAAAAAAAAAACCCGCACTCCACTCCGACGGCCAACGGCCAGGCAGGCGCGCTCGCTCGCTCTACACGCCGCCGAAATCCCCGCCGACTCCTTCCACATCTCAACGTGCCCCCCGTTGCAAAACATAACACACACAAAGGAACAAAACAAAGACCAGACACGACTCGACAAGACAGACATCCGAGAAGAACGAACGCAGGCAAGCCATCCAACGTATTCAAACAAAACAACGTGACAGAAAACCAACCGTCGGCCGCCGCCACAAACACGGCGACAATCAACCACGACAACAACAACACCGCTTACCGCTACCGCCGCCCACACCCGCCACCGACCCCCGCAATCCAACCACCACGGCACGCAAACAGCATCCCCACGGGCATACAGACAGACACCCACACCAAACGCAACACGACAATCAAAACCTTCCCCGACGTGCTTTGATGGCCCTGAGAAGGGCCGTTTTGGGCCGCGCGTCTCTTGCGCGCCACTAGACGACGACGGGGGGTGGGGACGACGGAGTCAAGCGCCAAACCCTTCCTTTCCCATCTCTTTCTCCTCTACTCTACTCTACTTCTTCTTCTTGGGCGAAGCCTTCGCCTTAGACGGCGTCGTCGCCTTCTTCGGGCGCGGCGCCTTCGGCTTCTTCGTCGGAACCTTGGCGGCCTTCTTCGCCTTCGACGGCGACTTGGCCTTGGCCGGCTTGGCCGCAGCCGCCTTCTTCGCACCCGCGGGAGCGGCCGACGCCGCAGACGCCTTCTTGGCGGCGCCCGCCTTCCGACCGGTCGCCGCCTTCACGCCACCAGCCTTCTTTGCGCCGGCCGCACGGGCGCCCTTCTTCTCCTTGCTGGCCGGAGCGGCGCGCTTCTTCTTGGCACCGCCAGCACGAGCCTTGCCGCCCTCGGCCGCCCCCCCGCCGCCGGCGCCGGCAAGCTTGAACGAGCCGGACGCGCCCTTCCCCTTCGTCTGCACCAGCTCGCCCGCCACGACGGCCGACTTGAGGTACTTCTTGATAAACGGCGCCAGCTTCTCCGCGTCCAGCTTGTAGTGCGCGGCTATGTACTTCTTGATCGCCTGCAGCGACGACCCGCCGCGCTCCTTCAGACTCTTGATGGCGGCCGTCACCATCTCAGAGGTGCGCGGGTGCGCAGGCTTGGCGCGCGGCTTCTTCGCAGACGACGCAGACTTGGCCTTCTTCGTAGTGCCGGTGGCGGCGGGTGCCGCAGCAGTCTCGTTCGTAGCCGCCTGATCTGCCATTTCGACGACGCGCGTAACACACAGCGAGAGCGAGCGGGACGGCAGGCACGCAAGCACAGCACAGCAGCAGAGCAGAGAATCACAAGGCCCAGCCAGTGTCGCGGGCGGGCGCGGACGGCCGAGAGAGCGGCCGCCACTCTGCGCGCCGCCGCGCCGCGCCTCCCGCGCTTGCTACCGCCCAACGTCCGACAGCCTGTGCGGAGCAGCCCCAAACCTGCGCCACAACCGCCCGCGCCTTTCAAACCACCGAGGATGGGGCTACACACAGCCACACCACAGTCGCCAACCAGTCGCCACGGCAGCGCCGCAAACCACGGCCAAACTGCAGCTACCGCGCGCTACAGCCTGGGTCGGCCCGCCGAGAATCGCCGCCCCCGCCCAAATGCCGCCCCCACAGCCCCAGCCGACGACCCGCCACAATGGCCAAACCTTCGGCAAAACTCCCACACCGTCGCCGCGGCAGCCCGGCCAGCGCGGCCGGCGCCACAGCCACACAAGCCGAGGCGTGCGGCGATGACGGCCGTGCAAACGCGCCTCCGCCGCCCCATCGCCTTCCGTCGCCCTCCCGCCGTTTCCCGATCGGCCCGCAGCCGTCGGGCCACATCGCGCGCCGTCCTCCTCCTCTCGCCCGCCAACATTCACAGCCGTTTCTCAACAATTGCCCGCCGCAAACGGACGCCGCCTGCGCAACAGGCGCCGCCGCCCCTCGCCGCTTCCGACCCACAACCCCTCGACCGAGGCAAACCGCAATCCGAATCTACAGACCAACCCAATCTGCCGTCAAGCACACACGACAGCCGACCTTACACGTTACGCGTTACACATTACGTTTACACGTCTACGTTAGGTTAGGTTAGGTGGACGTGGGTTAGGTTAAGGGGACTTGGGTTAGGTTAAGCGTCAAACTTAGGTTAAGCATTCAAACACGTCAGGCGTCAGAGGTTAGGTTAGGTTAGGTTAGGTTACACGTTAGGTTAGGTTAAGGGGTCAGTGCTAGGTTAAGAAGCGTCAAACGTAGGTTAAAAAAGCGTTCAAACGTGAGGCGTGAGCCGGACAGCTTACCTTACGTAGACGTTAGGGGCTCACAGGCTGAGCTCACCTCGCCACACCACAGGTTAGGTTCGGTTCGGTTCGGTTCGCTCGGCTCAGCGTAAAGCGCCGAGGTCAGGGTTACGTTCGTTCACCTTCGGGCGCCACACTTTCGGTTGAAAGGTCGCGACGGGACGACGTCGGCAGGCACGCCGCAAACGAACAAAAACGTACAGACGACGTCGGAAACCGCCGACAGACGGGGGAGCAGCACGACCACGACCAGACACCGAGCGCGAACCAGACACACGCGAACCACCCCCACCGGCCAAAGGGCACCACACAACAACCCAGAGCACCACGTGTCGACACCAGAGCAACCCGCCGCTCACGCGACATGGCTGGCACCGAAGGGCAACCGCCCGCAACTGCGCTTTCCGCGCCGGCCCGGATGCACGTCGTGCTACAACAACACCACTACCGTACACAGCCGCTGTTCACAACATCACTATCAATGGCGCGCCCGCGGCTCGCCGCCGTCGCAGTCGCAGCCCCAACGCCAGCACTTTTGCACCACCATTCACACGCACCGCAACACAGCTCGCCGACACAGCCGAACAAAACAAACACCACACAACAACAACAGCAACAACGCCGCCGCCTCTACTTGTGCCGGCGACCCACCCCGCCGATGGCGCACCTTTCGCCAGCCGGCAATCGACACACACGCACCCACCCACCGGGGCCCAGTGCAAAAAAAAAAACACACAAAAACAAAAAAACAAAACAACACAAACGACACGGGAAGCGCACACCGCCACTTCGCGCGCACGCCACCAACCAGTCGTCGTCTCAAAATAACAAACACAAACAAAATAAACTAACAACTAGGGCAACACAAAACAAAAACGCCTCGCACGAACCGCCCACAAAAAGGACAAGCACACGCACAGCCTCTGCTGACGACCACGACGCAGCGGCACGCTGCTCCTGTCCCGCGCCCCGCGCCCCACTCGATTCACAACTCACGCGACACCGTCAACGACGGGCTCGCTTCCCGCAACCTACCACCTTTCCGCCACGACGCACAGCCCCAGCCCCACCCGACGACTGCACTTTCACCACCGCCTCCCCCTTCCCCCCCAAAACACACACACACACACACACACACAGCCAGCCAAAAACGCACTCGCGACCCACACATGCACGTGCATCGGCACACGCCAACCAGTCAACGTCGACAACCACACGCCACGCAAGGCTCGAAACGAAAACGAAACCGGCGTCCTTCCACGTTGCCATCAAGCTACGCGACACAAGACACAAGGAACCAACACAACAGCCGGCCCCACTAATTCCCACTCTCACGCCGCAAAAAGCACACCGAAACCGCCAAACACGCACGCACATTCCCCTTCGCACTGACACCACCGACCGGCTCGCTACCACACACCTCTCGGCAGCCGTTTCACGCCAATTCGCCACACAGTCGACAAGCGCCCGCCCTGTACGGCACACGCAACGACGCAGCGCAGCAAAGGGCGCCCGCAACACATACCTCTCCGCCGCCCGACGCGCCAACCGCCACACCACACCGCCAGCCACTCGCAAATTGTGCACTGCCACCAGCCACACGTCCAACACGCCGCGCCGCCTCCGGCCACCCGCCAGGGGGCGCTCACGTCCGCGACAACAGCGCGGCCCGCCGGGCCGGGCCGAACCGAACCGAGCCGCCGCTGCTCTGCACTCGGCACGGCCACACCCTGCTGCAGACCGGGCTCGTCCCTCTGTACGCGTCTGCCTGCGCATCAACACAACACGACCTTTTTTTTTTTTCTCTCTCTCTCTACCGCCATCCCTTCTTCTCGCGTTTTACTCGTTGTTGCAGCAGCGGCGCACACCTACACATCCACAGCCCCAGCCGAGCCGGCCTCACCTCAGGGCCCGCCGCCAGCGTCTCCTCCTCGGGCACAGGTGCGGTGCTGTGGCCGCCCATCCAACCGCATTGCTGGCCGTCCAGCCACCAGGCGTTCCCACTGCCGCGAGCCACGCCGCGCACCGACCCTGCTGCAGAAAACGAAGCATAGCCAGAGACCGACCGATACACAAAGCAAGCCGTCGCCTCGCCTCTTGTCCTTCCTGCCTTCCTTCCGCCCCCGCCCTTCTCACACCACCGCCTCTCCACTTTCGCCCCCCCCTCCTTTTTTTTTTTTTTTTTTTGTTTTCTTCTTTCTTTCTTTGGCCCTCTCTCCTTCCCGCCATGGCGGTTACGGCACCGCCTGCAGCGGCAGATTTTTTGCGCCCACACGCCTACTCCTACCACCATTAACCTTGCCCTGCCCTGCCCTGCCCTGCCCTGCCCTGCCCTGCCCTGCCCTGCCCATCAACGTCGCAGTCGAACCGACGCTTGCCAACACACTGCCCACGTTCCTTTCTCTTTTCGGCCTACGCCCATTACGCGCCGCCGCCACAGCACCTTCCCTTCCCACAACACACCGACGTCATCACACGCACCCAAAACAGGGGCCACGACCGTGTTCCTCGCCCACTCCCATCCCGCACGGTACGCACATTCCCAACTACTACCGCGCACCCTCCCTTTCCAATCTGTGTGTCTCTGTGTCTGTGTCCTGTCCGCGCGTGACGCCTCTCAACATCCGCCGTCCCCCGTCCCGTTTTCGCCCCCATGCCGTCGTCGCGCCGCCTCCGCCCCTGTCCGCCCCGCACCACACCATACACCGCTGCTTGTCCCGGCCGTTGCCACCAAAGGCGCCGACCGCAAACGCGCCACGCCGCAGCCCCCGTGCGTCTCGCGCTCGCTTGCATCTCCGTGCCGACGCTGCCTCTCTTCCCGCTCGCACTCGACCTCGACAACACAGTCTTTGGCTCCGCCACTGCGTGTTCCGGTGGTACGCACGCTGCAACACGTATGTATTCATTACCAGAGCGATGGCGAGGCATGACAGCATCTCTGTCTGACCAGAGAGTTCTTTATCGCTGCTAGTCGGCGCTTGGACCGCGCCAGACGACAGTAGTGGCACGCACCGGGTCGCCAGGAACAGTTGTTATATATATATATTGTAGCGCGAGTCGGGAGAGGTAGTAGTCGGTCGACAGTAGTAGCGGGTGGACGGTTGTACTGAGCGGGCGTCGGCGGCGTGCTCTGCTCGTCTCGCGACTCTGGTCACGGTTCGGGACGATGTATAGTCTATTGTGTTATAATCAAAAGGTGGTGTGACGCTGCATTGCGCAAATCTGATAACGTATGTTCATTGTACTTATTTTGTTCAACAACAAAAGCCCCACTATTACTTTTTTTCTAAAGTAACTTTTGTCTCTTAACGAAAAACATTCACTTTTTAAAGACTACTTCCTATGGCATTTCCCTCCAAGGAGTGCAATTAATTACCAGCCAGCACTCATTCATTGCACACAGCTGTGTAAGGGGTATCTACAATTGAGGAGCGGATATAAATGCAATTTTTTGTTTTTTTTTTTGTTTTTTTTTTTTTTTTGTGTGTGTGTTGTAACCTCCCAGCAACATTTAAAATAATGGACAATGTTATTTACGGATGCTAATGGACATTGCGCTAATTGTAACCTCGCCCACAATGAGAGGTATTGAAAATGGCAACAAAAATGTGAAATTCGCAATCTGACTCAAATATAAAGTCTTCACACAACATTTAAAAACGTCCGTTCAGTGACAAGAAACTTCAATTAAACCGAAATATCGGTCTTTGGCCCTGTGCAAAACAATCAGAATTAATGTCTTACCTCCGAATAAATGGATGTCACATTTCTGCTCTGGTTGTTGCGCAGCGCTTGGAGGAACTGCATTGCAAATAATAATATTCTCTTTTTTTGTGATTTTAGTGACATTTTTCTTCAAAGAAGTGGAATGAAATGTGAAGTGCAACGAACTCTTTAGTTCAATAAACAATTAAATGTTTGAAAAATGCTTTTGAAATAAAAATTATTACTGGGGAACTTGTTGGAGAATAATTACAATAAATACAATTTTTCATTATCTAATGATTATATTAATTAACAGTATACCTTATTCACCATCTTGACCAGTGTTGCCGACCGCCTACATCACACAACCGCACTCGGCTGCTACTACTGACCGACCGCTCTGCATGACGACTATTAGCGTACTGCACGCGACGACTACTGACAGAGTACAGCCCTCAACTACACAGAGCTACGGACTCGCAACGACTACTGACTGACTGACTGACTGAGAACCGCTCGCAACACTCGCGCAGTCCAGCGCAAACTCTCTGGTCACAGATGCTACAATGTCTCGCCATCGCTACTATGTTACATACGTGTTTCAGTGTCTTTTTCATTGGGGTAACGATCTTTGG